>NC_134485.1:122882556-122929825 GCF_040206685.1 Ascaphus truei | reverse complement strand
TTTGTTACATACAAATTCAAAACCTCAGGATTCTATTCTCAATGCAATTGTCTTGGTATTAGTTCTCATTCATACATTTTAATATAATAAATGGATTTCTGACAGCCTGACCTTTTCACTATGTATCTCTTTGTGTGGCTTTGACTTTTGCTCTTTAGTAAATAATGTATACTGTAGGCCCATATTCATTAAGATCTGCTTTGTCATTAATGGGCTGCAAGGTGTCTTCCACCACCTGTTCTCAGTATATACTGGTTACAAGCCCATTGCAGCAGGTGCACATTCAAGACAATGGGCTGTAAGATGTCTTTAAGCACCATATTGATTTGCTTTTTCTCCTTTTTTTTTTAGGGTATCTTTTCAAAGCTTTGTCGAGCGATACAGGATTATTGGACCAAGTCAGTTCAAGCTAGGAATGCGTAACCATGTGAAAAGCTGCTCTCCCTGCTAAGAAGAGGCGAGGTACCCCATAAACTGACTCTATAGGTCGTCCTACTCTGCAATACTTACTGATCTTTCACTCATTGAGGGTTATTAATTAAATTGTGATGATGTCGATCTGGACATATGCCACAGAAACTCCCATTGACTTCAATGTTTTTGTGCCATATAATGCCCCAATGGGCAGTTTAATCAATAATCCCATTGTTTGCCTCATTATTGATCACTTTGTGATGGTAGTGGGCCTTGTTACTATTCCTGAAGTGTTCATAAAATGGTTGACCCTGGGGGGGGTAGAAGGGCGGAGAAATAGGTATTAGCACTTTTATTTAATTTGGTCCAATTTTACAAAAAGTAACAGAATGCCCAAATTGAGTATAAAAGGAGAAACAAAATTCTTCTCAACTTTAACTCGGGCTCAGTGGCTGCTTGAGAGGAGTGATTTTATACCCACTTTACAGCAAGTGAATATCCAAATCATTGTATTAAAACACACACAATGTGTATCAGTAAATTAAATTTAAGATAATAAAAATGTGCTCAGCTGTAAAATCTGGAAAAGAAATACAGTCAGGACCTGGTTCACCGGGTCACCGGACCACAACTCCCAAGCGCAGTGCAGCAGATGCAAACCGCGTCACAGCGTGTAACGCACAAACGTGATGTGAGATATGCCAAGGCTAAGGTATTGTTGCTAGCGATAGAGATGAAGGGGGGGAGTGTGTGTGTGTGTGTGTGTGTGTGTTGTGTGTGTGTGTGTGTGTGTGGTGTGTGTGTGTGTGTGTGTGTGTGTGTATATATATATATATATATATGTGTGTGTGTGTGTGTGTGTGTGTGTGTATATGTATATATATGTGTGTGTGTGTATATATGTGTATATATATATTTATATATATATATATATATATATATATATATTATATATATTATATATATATATATATATTGAAATTTTGGTTCTGAGAAATTACATGCAAATGAGCACAACCGTGTCACCTTTTGCCTGAAATCAATTTTTACATGGAGACCCTTATAAGTTAATGCTCGCTGTTAACACAGCTTTTAAGCACAGCATGGGAATCAGATGCAACGCAAGAGAAACCATTTACAGACATGTTTCGATCTTAATGGGTCCATCAGTGCGAGGTTGGTTGTACTGGCTTTGCAATGGCAATTCAGGGCAAATTCTCTCTTCCTCCATCCTCTCTCCTCCCTCCATCCTCTCTGCTTCCCTATGCTCATCCTCACGTCCCCCCATCCTCTCTCTCTCCCCCTTCCTCTCCCACCCATCCTCTCTCTATCCCCCTTCCTCCCACTGTCCTCCCCCCTCCATCCTCCCTCCCCTCATTCTCTCTATCCCCCATCCTCTTTATCTCCCATCCTCTTTATCTCCCATCCTCTTTCTCCCCCATCCTCTTTCTCCCCCATCCTCTTCTTTCCTCTCTTCCTTGCTTTTCCTTCTTTCCTTTCCTCTCTTCTTTCTCTGTTGCTTTTCTCTTTCTTCTCTCTTTCTTCTCATCTTCTTTTCTTCTTGCTCTCATTCGTCTGCTTCCTGTGCCTCTTTCTTTCGTTCCCTTCTTCCCCCCCCCCATCCTCTTTCTCCCCCATCCTCTTTCTCCCCCATCCTCTTTCTCCCCCATCCTCTTTCTCCCCCCGCCACCCTCTCTCCCCCCCGCCACCCTCTCTCTCCCCCGCCACCCTCTCTCCCCCCGCCACCCTCTCTCTCCCCCCGCCACCCTCTCTCTCCCCCCGCCACCCTCTTTCTCCCCCCGCCACCCTCTCTCCCCCCGCCACCCTCTCTCTCCCCCGCCACCCTCTCTCCCCCCGCCACCCTCTCTCTCCCCCCGCCACCCTCTCTCTCCCCCCGCCACCCTCTCTCCCCCCCCGCCACCCTCTCTCCCCCTGCCACCCTCTCTCCCCCCGCCACCCTCTCTCCCCCCGCCACCCTCTCTCCTCCCCCGCCACCCTCTCTCCCCCCGCCACCCTCTTTCTCCCCCCGCCACCCTCTTTCTCCCCCCCGCCACCCTCTTTCTCCCCCCGCCACCCTCTTTCTCCCCCCCGCCACCCTCTTTCTCCCCCCGCCACCCTCTTTCTCCCCCCGCCACCCTCTTTCTCCCCCCCGCCCACCCTCTCTCCCCCTCCCCCCCCGCCACCCTCTCTCCCCCTCCCCCCCGCCACCCTCTCCCCCTCACCCCGCCACCCTCTCTCCCCCCCCCCGCCACCCTCTCTCCCCCCCGCCACCGTCTCTCCCCCGCCACCCTCTCTCCCCCCCCCCCCCGCCACCCTCTCTCCCCCCCGCCACCGTCTCTCCCCCCGCCACCCTCTCTCCCCCCCCGCCACCCTCTCTCCCCCCCCGCCACCCTCTCTCCCCCCCCCGCCACCCTCTCTCCCCCCCCGCCACCCTCTCTCCCCCCCGCCACCCTCTCTCCCCCCCCCGCCACCCTCTCTCCCCCCCCCGCCACTCTCTCTCCCCCCCGCCACCCTCTCTCCCCCCCGCCACCCTCTCTCCCCCCGCCACCCTCTCTCCCCCCCGCCACCCTCTCTCCCCCCCGCCACCCTCTCTCCCCCTGCCACCCTCTCTCCCCCCCGCCACCCTCCCTCCCCCCGCCACCCTCTCTCCTCCCCCCCCCGCCACCCTCTCTCCCCTCCCCCGCCACCCCTCTCTCCCCCCTCCGCCACCCTCTCTCCCCCCCCCCGCCACCCTCTCTCTCCCCCCCGCCACCCTCTCTCTCCCCCCCCGCCACCCTCTCTCTCCCCCCCCGCCACCCCCCTCTCCCCCCGCCACCCTCTCTCCCCTCCCCATCCTCTCTCTCACTCCCCCCCCTCTTCTCCACCGACCATCAGTTTGAGATTCACGTCTTAAATGATGAGATGGTTAATTCAGGGCATTTTAATGGATTTCTTCTTATCTGCTCACATTCTTGACTCTGTTTTCAGTTTCTGTTCTTTTGCTTCCCTTGCCAGTTACTGCTTACTAACTCTTAAGGACTTCTCCCTGATACTACCAGCTCTCCTTTTTGCCGCTCTATCTTTCTCATGATTGGATCAAGTTCTCAAAGGCCACAGTCAAAATAAATATACATATGTTTGGAGGTAAATGTATAATGTATTTATTACAACTTTTTAGCGTTTGTTTTTTTGTTGTTATTTTACTTTACAATGTTTTTTTTAATTTACAATACATTGTACAATGGCCCAATAGGATATATTGCAAGAGAGTCACAAACTTAAAGGACCCTGTGCTATTTTAAGCTCCGGGGCCATCCAGGCTCCCAAGATGGTTATCAGTTTAGTTACTGTTTTTTCCTGGGGGGGGGGGGGGGTAAATGGCCATCCAGTAAGAAACCACAAACAATGATGTGGATTCCTGTTGATCCACAGCACCCCTGTGAGATTTGCCCATTTAGTTTCCTGTGGAGGGAGCAGATACACGGGTAACCACAATGGTAAGTATCTTGGGAAAAATAGAACAGTTGAGCTCTGGAAGATAAATAATGTGTGCACAGTGTGTGTATGTGTGTGTACATGAGAATTTATCCCCCAACCTCCACTTCTAAAATTGTTGATATATTATGTTACACCTCTCCATTGTGCTTGCAGGTTCAGCTTCATTGGATGAGGAGCATCCATTAAATTGTACAGTACAGAGCATTCTTCAAATCGTGTTACTTGATCAACTGACAGAGTCCACAAGTAATACCCTATTTCACTGTGGCAGTACCAAAGTTTTCATGACTCATTCAATGGTAAGAACTACCAGTAAACAGGCTGCTCTAAAACTACATATGTTTGTACTGTGCAACGTGAGGGTTAGCATAATTGATACAAATATAAGAAACCACTGTGCAGAAAAGCACAAATTAATTTCACTGCTTCAAGCGGCAAGTTCCCAATAGCTTTCATTTATTAAATAAAAACGTTGGTTCACTTTAACATGTATACTTGTTAAAGGAGATACAGGCATACCCCGCATTAACGTACACAATGGGACCGGAGCATGTATGTAAAGCGAAAATGTACTTAAAGTGAAGCACTACCTTTTTCCCACTTATCGATGCATGTTCTGTACTACAATCGTCATATACGTGCATAACTGATGTAAATAACGCATTTGTAACAGGCTCTATAGTCTCCCTGCTTGCGCAGAGCTTCGGTACAGGTAGGGAGCCGGTATTACTGTTCAGGACGTGCTGAAAGGCGCATGCGCAAGCTGCCATTTGCCTATTGGGCGATATGTACTTACTCGCGAGTGTACTTAAAGTGAGTGTCCTTAAAGCGGGGTATGCCTGTATACTACTTTGAGTAATGTTTTGTTCAGGTCTTGTAACTATAATAGCAGAACCACCTCCAATGACATTGTGTGCATTCCTAACATAAAGTAATTAAACTCTTAAAAATCCAAGTACTCCCCCCCCCCAGGGTACACTTTTTAATACTTTGTATAGCAATTCCTTGCTTTTTATTTTGGCGTTATATGCTTGCAAACTTGGTAGTGAATGTGTCACAGTAGTATGGAAGCTGCAGCTGTGTTTAAATAAGTTGCCTTTGGTAATCTACGTACAAGACCAATATTAAGGAGACTCCACAGCATATAATTAGAACCTTAGGATAGACATCTCAATGTAGTAGTAAAAATGATCACCATTGTATGATATATGTATAGAAATAACTACTGTATACTGTCTTAATGCAATTAAATAAATGTGTTCTAGAAAATTGAATCCTCTCCACAGTATGCACATAATACAATCGCACAGCCATGGATGTGTGGACAATATTTTTCCTTGTTCACTAGAGATCGGTGAATCCGCCCAAATCCCAGACGTTCGCACATTTTCAACCCAAAATCCGTTTCACAGTGTAAAATCCATAAATTTATTTGGTCTGTTTTAATCCGGTCATCAAAAACTGCTATTGAATACAACACGTGGACGGATTTCTAGAATCCAATCTGCGGATTCTTACGAATCCGCCAACGGATTGTTGAATTTGCGGATTGGATTTTACAAATCCGTCGACGGGTTGCGGAATTCACGGAGTATATTGGTAATTATAATATAAAATCCGCAAAACGAAAATCACCCTTTTTGAGAGTGATCCACTGAAATAAGCAGACCGCAGAAACTGGCCGATCCGCTGTGGATCCAAATTCACCCCTAAAATTTGCCCATCTCTATTCACCACCAATATTTTGGTTGATTTTCGATGGACCTTTTTGTTTTTACCAGATTTGATTTCTAGCATCGCAGAAATTTTAAGGGCTAAACATTCCTCCGAAACAACACATTTCAACAATCAATTCACCATTTGACTATGAATTGCAGCTCAGTCACAATTTGCAAGTCTCTCTACTGTACCTCTCGCCTTTATGCCTGACAAATCATTTACAAACTGAGGCACAATTTTGTTTGTCAATAAAAAAAGGTAAATTCTACATTTTGATCACATTCGTATAAAAAAGACATTATGCTAATCATCATAAATATATCTCTGTTTATGGAAATGTCAAACGCTGAATTAATATATTGTAGGTAAATGGCAAATAACAAAAGGCATCCTCACAGCACTCAATAAATGGAAATGGTATATCACAGGTATTAAATAAAGATCCCAAAAGAAGCACTATGAAATGTCAAAGTAAAAAGTAAATGTTTAATTACCACAAGCAAATAAAATATCACAATGGATAATAAAAAAAAATACAAAAAAAAGAGCACTCAACAAAATATTAAAACAAATGTGCAGTTTATGACAATGATAACTATGTGAAAGGAAAAATAATACTTATCCATATACTAAGTATCCAAGAAGCAAACGATAGTAGCACTAGAAAAATATGTATTAATTGAAATCCAAAACGGGAAATAGACTATGCTATAATAAAGGGAAACTACATGAACACTAACTGAGGGGGGGGGGAAAGGGAAGTAGACTAAGCAATGAAAAATACACAAATAATCAAAAACCAGGGGGGCAACGCTTCGGGGAGATCCCCCTTCTAAAGGTCAGTTCCCACTAATCCCTAATGAGCCGTGGTACTTCCTGTCTAGCCTCTTTGAAGCAGGAAACATGTATGAAATCGTAAGTTCTCAGTGCCTCTCCCGGTTACGATTAGTGCAACAAACATTTTTATGCCAAAACTCCAGTGTCCATAAGCCCTTCCAATTCATATGCACACATGTAATATTTTGGGCTATATTCTGCAATGCAAAGTGTTTGAATATCAGTAAAATAAACTTTTGTCTTAGTAGCCGAATCACAACTTAACTTGCACTGGAAAAAAACGATTGCTACACCATCTTGTGTTCTTAATAGATAGAACTACTTGAAGAGAGAAGGGCAGTGGCATTTTCAGGAAGAGCATTTTCTATTCAGTGCTGCTGGAGGCGATACAGACAAAGGAAACTGGCCAAGCAGAGGTGGGCAGCCACAACTATCCAGGCAGGTAATGTGAGCCAACACGATTTGTGCACTCATTTGATGTACTGTATGTGGATCTGTCTTTTTGTCACTGTGCAACTAAAACTCATACAATACATGCTCTTAAACTCTTCAGCCTTGAACATTGTTCCTGCCTCCCAACTTTCTTCCCTGCAACTTTGTCTCTTCTTTGTATTGTATTGTATTGTATGTCTTTATTTATATAGCGCCAAAAGTGTACTCAGCGCTTCACAAAGAATACAGTCAGGGAATTATAATACAATAAGTGCAGCAAAAATCAGACAATAGGAAAGGAAATCTCTGCCCCGAAGAGCTTACAATCTAAGAGGTTTGTGGGGAAACATACAGAGAGAGCAGGTGAGGGAATAAGTGCTGTAGATGGGTGTGCTTGGCCACAATGGGTGGTATAAGTGACTGTGGGACAATAGCCATGAGTGCAGGATTTTGGGATGCTTGATTTGTGGGGCATGTTTTAAGGTTAGTCAGTGTTAACCATTTCATTTAACACCATTTACAGGGGAAGAGAAGGCAGGGAGGTGTGGGTAAGATCAGGTGTGTATGTCTGGGTTCAGGCTTAGGGTAGATCCCCAGCAGCAGGAAGGAGTAGATATAGGGTGTGAATAGAGGATTTGTGTGGGTGTTTTTTATTTAGGGGTAAAGAAGTTGTTGGGAGAGAGGTTTATAAATAATGATGGAGTGGGGAAGTTGGAGAGAACAGAAATGTTCACAAAGGAGTGATGAAACAGTAAACAGAAAATGCAATAGGGGGGGCCTAGTGAGATACAGGCGGAGAGACTGGCCAGTTATTGGAGGATAGGAAGAGTACAAATAATCACAGCTTTTAGAAAGTAAAGATCTCACAGTTATAAAGTTGTTGTCTAGAGTTCGGATCCTCCTCAATCTTTGTCCCTTCTTTGTCCCATATCTCTATTGCACTTTAATGCTTTAAAGTCTGTCTCGCACACTACCGCATGTTCTCTCTTCCTATCACATCATTCCTGTTTGCAAGGCTCAGCTTAAAAAAAATCCCTACCTTTTAAAGTACCGCAACGAGAGAACATGTGGCCTAGTTGTAAAATGGAACAAGAGAAAGTGGTTTGAATTGCAAAATTTTACCAATGGTTCCCAGCACTCAAAAGGACAAGTAAGACACTTCGGAAATTTTTTACTCAAAAAATGATGTGGCAAATATTCATACAAAAGGTATTAAGAGCATTGTCATGCTCAATATATAAACCGTATCACAAAGCACTAAGTGTGATATGGATCATGTATACTATAGTAATTTGTAATGTATGGCAATCTAGTTGTATATAGTGGTAAACCATTCTAATGCTATGTCATAGTTGTCTGTTGCTTGTACAGCTTGACACAACCATGATATAGCATTAGGATTGTTCACCACTATAAAAAAGTAGCTTGCCATATAAATTGCTATAGTATACTTGATCACACTTAGTGCTTTGTGATACTGTTTATATTTTGAGCACATCACCATGCTCTTAATAACTTTTTGTATGAATATTTGTCACTGTCACTGGAGACCAGAACTTTGTACAAATTTATACCGGGATCATTCACTAGACAAAATTGAGTAATAGAACAAAATTATGTTTATTCAGGTAAAGCCGCGTACTCACAATGAATACACAAAATACATTTGAAATACACACTTACTGTGGGCCTGGGGGTCAAAACTAGGCTCAAAACGGTGCAGGGCGCCTGCTTCGGAAGGCTTACCCTGACCGGGAAATCCCTCCCGGCTTCCTGGTTCTCTTTTCGGCTAAAAACCTTCGCCGCAACCGCTATGTTCTAAAACAAGATCTTGGACCTCGAGCCTGACTTAGCCTCAGCTAGGCAGGCTCTCTTAGCTCCAAAAATGAAGCCGGTTGCTCTGCTATTCGTAACAGAGTGACTTTGAAAAGCTTCCTTTGCTTCACCGGCCCAAGTCACAGGATCGTCTGGTTTTCTGACTGAGGCATCTCCTTATATACACTCCGCTAAGCTATCCTTAGGATGGAGGTAGGAGGCGACCAATCAGAGTGTGGGAATCCTATCCCATTAGACCAGCAGAGCCAAGATATCGTCATTAATATTTCATCATAGTCTCAACGTCTGCACTTAAATTTGCACTGTTTTCTGTTTTTTATTTCCCTATATTTTGCTCCTCCTGGATTGTTTGAAACACAATCCTATCCCACTAGCCAATAGAAACGGGGGCTTGTCTCTTGGCTGCCGTCAGAGAAGGAGGCGTGCCAAGCCGGCTCGAAAAGCTGGGTGGGCGGGAAATATGAATTGGCCAATGGTTAATGCATCTACGAGCTGTCTCTTTCCCGGCTAACTCATTGCCACCCACTGGGCAGGCTCCGCCAAGTCTGGGAGACTCAAAAGGTGTCCCCACAAGGTGCCCTTTGTTCCCCGCACCTGGACAATCGCCCTTCCTCGCCCACCAAACTGTTTTCTCATTTCTGGACATCCTCTCCTCTTTGAACTACAGACTCTATGCAGACATGCTGGCGCCTAGGTAGATGCCCGAGCTGACTGCATAGAGACTTATACACATAGTATGGAACATTATAACATATACATTAATATAAAGTATGGACTTTGGGGGACCCTATACTTATAAGGGAAATATGTCTGGGATATCTGGGCTCGAAAACCTGGAGTCTGGGGGACACTGGGTAGCCCCAGGGTGATTTTACCCGCGTACCGACAAATCATGCCTGCTCGCCGTGGAGAATTAGGGGACTACCGGTAACTTTGGCCCCCGAACTCCTACAAACAAAATAAGTGCATTTCTACCCAAATATCCCACCTAAAACTTACGCCCAAGAAGTTTCATGTTTCTGGGACAAAGGGAACATAAGTGGAAAAGCAGGGGACACTTTAATTTTTTACATATAACTAGCTGATATACCCAGCGTTGCCCGGGATGCAATTTTCCCGCTCCCCCTCTGTCTCCGCACCCCCATCTCTCTCTCCGCTCCCCATGTCTCTCTCCGCCCTCACTGTCTGTCTGTCTCTCGCTCTCTCTCTCTTTCTCCCCATTCACCTCTCTCTCCCCTTTCCCCTCTCTGCCCCCCTCTCTTTCTCCCCCATTCACAGCTCCATTCCTCCCCTCTGTTCACAGCTCCGTTCCCCCCCTCTATTCACAGCTGTGCCCCCCCCCGTTCACAGCTCCGTTCCCCCACACTCTCTCACACACACACTCTCTCTCACACGCACACACACTCTCTCTCACATACTCTCTCACTCTCTCTCACACACACACACTCTCTCTCTCTCACACACACACACACACACTGTCACTAACACACACACACTGTCACTAACACACAGACACTGTCACTAACACACTCACACACACACACACTGTCACTCACACACACACACACACACACACACACACACACTGTCACTAACACACACACACACACACACACACACACACTGTCACTAACACACACACACACACTGTCACTAACACACACACACACACTGTCACTAACACACACACACACACACACACACACACTGTCACTCAGACACACACACTGTCACACACACACACACACACACTGTCACACACACACACACACACTGTCACTCACACTCATGCAAGCAGAAGCAGCCTCTCCTCCCCCCCTCTCCCCCTGTAGCTCACATGCAAAGTTCAGCATCTCTCCTCCTCTCCCCCACCACGGATCACTCTCTCTCCCCCCACCCTCCCCCCGTAGCTCACAGACCATCTCCCTCTGCCATCCCATACCTCAGGCAGCAGGAGGCTTAAGTCAGCGAGGACTGCACGCGCGCTCCTAGGAGAGGGGAGGGAGAGCCAGGGGCAGCAGTGAGTGCGGGCGGCCAGGCGGAACCCCTGGGACTGCTCCACAGAGCCCTGGTGGAGAATGACTGTGTATATAATGACGTCACCCTGCCTTGCACTCTGAGACCGTGAGAGCCAATGAGAGCCAAGGCCCTCCCCGTAGTCAGGCAATGGGAGAGCTTGACAGCCAATGAGAGCGCGCCCAAACACACAGACACACATCCTGACAGACAAACATTTCAGTTTTATATTTATATATATATATATATAGATAATACCGGCCCCTGGCTTATGGTGCTATGTAGCTGCCGGGGACCCACGGTTCTCAAGGGTAACCAGATGGGCTTAACCTTTATTGTATAACCTGGCTATCCCCTACCGTCACAGTCGCATCTTGTTTTGAGTAAAAAAATTAATTTTGTGCATCGTGCTTTTGAGTGCTGGTTAAAATGTACATAATTTATAAGGGAGGGAGGGAGGGACAAGAAACAGATAAACAAAATATATTAAATAGGGATGTATAGTATATTGAAGTACAGTTTATTGTTGGTACTTATAAACTTCCTAGTTGCTATAATGAGCAGGATTGAAAATGCCACTCAATGCACATCTTGCCACATGTACTGTACAGTATGTGCACTTGGAGCAGCTGTTCCAAAGAGCATACCGCTGTGAGAAGTGTGAACAGGTGGTCTCCATAGAGTCAGAGATTGCTGATCTCAAGTGGAAACTTGCAATATTGAGGGACATTGACAATCTTGAAAGGGGTTTAGTGCTCACTTAGCAGGCCCTTGCTTCGACTAGTGGGGCAGATGGGGGCGCTGTTAGTGAGTAGCAGATAGGTAGCTGGGTAACAGAAGGGTAAGCAGGGGCAATAGGAAGAGGCAGGCCAGTTCTGAGCTGACTCATCCCAATAGATTTGCAATATTGAGTGAAGATATTGGGATTGTCAGGGCAGAAATGGCAAGGCTGGGGGAGACTTATTCCTCTAGCAGCCAGGGGGATAGTTTCTCCAGCACAGAGGGGACTCAGGATGCTCAGATACCAAGAAAGATTGTGATGGTAGGGGACTCCATTATTAGGAAGGTAGATGGGACAATCTATTGCCATGACCGCATGAACCGAACAGTTTGTTGCCTCCCGGGTGTTCGTGTTCGGCACATTATGGATCAGGTAGACAGATTGTTGGGAGGAGCTGGGATTGACACGGCAATCTTGGTACATGTTGGCACCAATGACAAAGTTAGAGAAAAATGGAGGGTCCTAAAAAATGATTTCAGGGATCTAGGCCAAAAGCTTAAAACAAGGACCTCCAAGGTAGTATTTTCTGAAATACTACCAGTGCCATGCGCTACCGCAGGGAGATAGTCAGGGATTAGGGAGGTTAATGCATGGCTAAGGAAGTGGTGTAGGAAGGAGGGTTATAGGTTTTTAGAGCACTGCGACTCTTTTTTTTTTTTTTCTGAGAGGTACCATCTTTATTCTAGGGCGGATTGGACCTCAATGAAGAGTGATCTTCTGTACTATGGGGGAGAATGCCAAAAAGGTTGGAGATTTTAAACTAGGATTGAGGAGGGAGGGGAATGAAACAGATAAAAAACTGAATAGAATAGATGAGAAAACAAGGGGTTATGGAGGTACAGTAGAATGGGGGAAAGTGCGAGTTTGACAAGCAGCGAGACACCCATAGCAAATGTAGATAATACTAGAAAACTTCTAAAGATTAAACCAAGTGGGCGCAGAAAGGAAGGAGCAGATAAGATAATAGTACAGGATGAAAAAAAACTTAAATGCATGCTTGCTAATGCAAGAAGCCTGACCGATTAAATGGGGGAGCTTGAATTAATAGCTGCAAGGGAGCATTATGATATCATAGGCATTACTGAAACATGATGGGATGAAATTTATGACTGGGCAGTTAATTTAGGGTGCTATCCCCTTTTTCGGAAGGATCGTGCAAATATACGAGGAGGTGGAGTAGGCTTGCATGTTAAACCGGATCTAAAACCTATTATAAGGGAAGATGTTTATGAAGGGAATTATGAAAATGTAGAGACCTTATGGTTAGAAATTAGCAGTGGAGGTAAAAGTACTAAGAAAATGTTTGTTGAAATATGCTATAAACCCCAAAATATCTGTGAGATTGAGGAAGCTAAAATACTTTTGCAAATGGAGAAGGCATCAAAACTAGGTCATGTTTGCAAATTGGTGGTTTTAATTATCCAGACATATACTGGGGCAATGAGATTAGCATTACAACACAAGGAAACAGGTTTTTGGGGTGCTTAAAGACAATTATGACCCAATTTATTGAGGAACCAACCAGGAGAGGGGCAGTACTGGATTTGGTAATATCAAACAATGTAGAAGTAATAACAGATATTCAAGTCCTGGAACATTTGGGTGACAGTGATCATAACATTGTCTCATTTGAAATAAATTATCAAAAAACAGATTACTTGGGATTAACAAAGACCTTAAACTTTAGAAAAGCAGATTTTAATAAACTGAGAACTAATCTACAAGTAATACATTGGGATGATGTTTATGCAGGGAAAATTGTTGAAGATAAATGGGCTGTCTTTAAAACATTTTTAGAAGAGCATACTCATCAGTGTGTACCCTTGGTTAATAAGTATAAAAGAAATAAGTCAAAACCAATGTGGCTAACTAAACCAGTAGGGGAGGAAATGGTAAAGAAGAGGCAGGCGTTGAGATTCTTTGTCAGAAGGGACAGAGGCATTGTATCATAATTATAAGGAATATAACAAAAATTGCAAAAGGGCAATCAAATTAGCAAAAATGGATAATGAAAAAAGGATTGCAATAGAAAGTAAGATCAACCCTAAAAAGTTCTTTAAGTACCTTAATATTACAAAAATGAGAAAAGAAAATATAGGACCCTTTCAGTGTGAGATGGGCAGGCAGATTATTTTAGATAAGGAAAAAGCAGTGCTATTAAACACATTCTTTGCCTCTGTGTTTACCAGGCAAGAATCAATTTCAATTGTAGTGCCGCAGAAGAAATCCATAACCTCCATATTAATGAACAATTGGTTAACTGAGGAAGAAGTTCATAGACGGCTTGAAAAAATTAAAGTAAATAAGGCACCTGGCCCCGATGGTATACATCCAAGAATTCTCAAGGAGTTAAGTTCAGTAATAGTCAAACCATTACATTTAATATTCAAGGACTCAATTTCCACAGACTCAGTACCACAAGATTGGCATAAAGCAAATGCGGTGCCTATATTTAAACAGGGAGCTAGATCACAACCGGGGAATTACAGACCTGTAAGACTGAGTTCAATAGTGGAGAAACTACTTGAAGGTTTAATAAGGGATAATATTCAGGAATACCTAATGGAAAACACAATTATTAGTAATAGTCAGCATGGATTTATGAAGGATAGATAATGCCAAACTAACCTTATTTGTTTCATTGAGGAGGTAAGTAGGAATTTAGACCTGGGTAATGCAGTTGATGTGGTCTACTTAGATTTTGCAAAGGCTTTTGATACTGTTTCACACGAGGTTGCTGTACAAAATAAAGCAAATTGGACCCAGTAAAAATATATGCACCTGGATTGAAAACTGGTTGAAGGATAGATAACAGAGGGTAGTCATAAATGGAACTTTTTCAGGTTGGGCTAAAGTCGTGAGTGGACTACCTCAGAGATCGGTACTAGGACCCCTGTTTTTTAACTTGTTTATTAATGACCTCGAGGTTGGCATAGAGAGCAAAGTCTCCATCTTTGCTGATGATACTAAATTGTGTAAGGTCTGAACAGGATGTAGTTTCTCTCCAGGAGGACTTGGAGAGACTGAAAACCTGGGCAGGTAAATGGCAGATGAGGTTTAATACAGATAAATGTAAGATTATGCATTTGGGTGGCAAGAATAAACAGGCGACTTACAAATTAAATGGGGATACATTGGGGGAATCCTTGATGAGAAGGATTTATAAGTGCTTGTAGACGGCAGGCTACAGTGCTCAAATAGTGCAGTAGCCCAAATAAAGCAATAGTGCCCAAAGTCATGCAGTAGCTGCAAAGGCAAACAAGATCTTATCTTGCATTAAACAGGCCATGGATGGAAGGGAAGTAAACATAATTATGCCCCTTTACAAAGCATTAGTAAGACCAGACCTTGAATATGGAGTACAATTTTGGGCACAACTCCTTAGAAAAGACATTATGGAACTAGAAAGAGTGTAGAGAAGAGCCACCAGCTTAATAAAGGGGATGGACAATCTAACTTATGAGGAAAGGCTACTGTAGCTAAATTACATTTATTTACATTAGAAAAGAGGCGTCTAAGAGGGGATATGATAACTATATACAAATATATTCGGGACAGTACAAGGAACTTCCAAAAGAACTATTCATCCCAAGGGCAGTACAAATAACTCAGGGGACATCCCTTTATGTTGGAGAAAAGGAGATTTCACCAGCAACAAAGGAAAGGGTTCTTTACAGTAAGGTCAGTTAAAATGTGGAATTCATTACCCATGGAGACTGTGATGGCAGATACAATAGATTTGTTGAACAAAAGGTTGGACATCTTTTTAGAAAGGAAAAGTATGCACGGATATACCAAATAAGTAAACATGGTAATATATGGATCCAGGGAGTAATCTGATTGCCAATATTTGGAATCATGAAGCAATTTATTTTTCCCCTAATGTGTTATCATTAGTTTATACTTGATTTTTTTTTTTTTCTTAGTTGATTACTTTTTTTTTTCCCTTTCTTTGAATCAATACACTGTAACTACAAATATAGGATAAAAGCGCCTGTTGTCTAAATGTAGCATAGGTTGAACTTGATGGACATATGTCTTTTTTCAACCTCATCTACTATGCAACTATTCATAAGGGACAGGGATAAAAGGGAGGGTCCCATTCCTTGCACCACTTTTTTTTTTTTTTAAATGCCAGTCAAATTATTGTATGTAGTACTGTCTGACCAAACACATTTTTTGTTGTGGTTTGAATTACATTGATATCTCCCTGTGTAACAGGCACTGAAAAAAAAATTGTGTGATCTTCAGAACAGGCTTATATTGTGCCTATTTAAGCTGTAGATATTGTCATAATATTGCATTTTCTTATTAAGGTGCCTCTGTTGCACTAATGACTACTGTATATTCTTTGAATTTCTTCCTAGCCTTCAAACGTTGGCTTGCAAAGAAGCACATTGAAAGGATGCATAAGGCTGCAACAGTTATCAAGAGAATGTGGAAGAAATGGAAGGTAAGGAATTCTATTTGTTACCAAACTGAATAGCATTACGTTAAGACCAATACTGACTCATTAAGCATTCTCTGTCACCTTATCCATTAAATGTTAACCAAATCAATGTCCGAAATACCTACTAGTTCAATTCTGGAGTGCATGGATTAATAGAACTATATTGGGAAAATAGTTTTGTACCCACACTTGAGATAGATAGTGCTGAAACACCAACTAATATGTCAAATGTATACGGCATGTCTCAATTATTGTGCTGTCCTCGCCTATTGCAGATCATAATTGGCCATTAAAAATAACTTGGTGCTTAATTTGAATAGGTTTTGTATCTAAAACAAAAAACAGTCATTGTTTACCATTAAAAGGAAGTAAGATCACCTGACTGAGGAAGCAAATAAGAAAAGGACACCACCTTGATAGGAACACAATGTAACAAAGGTGTATTCCCACCTGGCAATATATGTTGGAGGTTCAAGAAGGTGAATGTAACTGCTTATCTTTGTCTATTTCAAATTAAAGATTCATCTTTTGATCTAAATCTAAATGTGGCAAGATGCAACAGTGAACATAAATATCCCATGTGTATATAGATTATGGATGTCGAACTTTTGTGTTACTTCATTAGATGCATTGCAACTTCCATTGTTAACTGCAGAAGTGGATTTTATATGTCATTGAATCTTAAGGCAGCAGTCTGGCTTGTAATTATATTGATTTGAAAAAAATATATACATATTACCTAAACCAGGAGATCATTGGAGTGAATCCGCAGCCCTTCAACCTCCACTCCCCACTGAGATATTTGTTGTTTTAACCAGCTTCCCCATGGAGACAAAATGGCCACCTGACTCAGGCTCACTCAGGCAGCTACAGTGCCGGCCGCCTTTATCCTAATGCGGCTGTATCGGCGCAACTCTGATAACCGCGGGCAGATGCCGTATTTTTTTATTTTTTTTTCTGAAATATGTTCCGGTATTTTAGCGCTCATAATATTGAATGCATGAGCGTGAATGCGGCATGAACGCGGTGAAGTGCGTGGCATTGAGAAAAAATCCCCCCAAAAATTCGGAGATGTTGGAGAATAAAAGGGGCCGCGGCTGTAATTGATAGCCTATTAGAAGCAGTTTTCTTTTAGTGACCTCCTTGGCCATATTTGTATTTTTTTGTGTTAGAAAATGACTCGAACGACAAATAGGTTGGGAACCAGGTCGTCCAGGAGACTAACTGTGGCTCAATCCCGAAACAGCCTCCCACCCACTCCCCTACCCTACCAGTTTCGAGTCCCAACTTAATTTTTTTTTTTTAAATGTTTGCAACTTTAAGGCATTTTTTACCATTTTTATTGCAAAATGTCTGCATTGCTCTCAATACTGCCAAACTAAATCTATAAAGAGATCTTAGTTCAGCCATGGTGGTTTTGATCATGCTGCTATTTAATGAAATGAATGAGGTCTGGTTCAATAATGTTTAGTGTGGTTGGCAATCTTATACAGGAGCTCTGAGGTAGAGAAGTGCATGCATTGATTGCAATGCTATTTTTTTGCTATTGCAGGAAAAAATGGAAGCCTTGGCTGCTGTGGAGCTGGATGACACCAAAGAAGATATGGAAAGTATAAATGAGTATGTGCCAGGATCTCCAGTTCGGGCAGTTGACATTTCCATGACTAACCATCTACTAGACAAGCCTTGGACTCGTAGTACAATATTCCAGTCATGGATCCTTGGGCTCGTCTTGTCTGGAGCTCCACCGATCAGGAAGACAGTCGTAACTGATGGATTTAACAGAGCTCTTAACCTCCTGACATGCTTGAATGCGCTTTATCGAAACAACGGGTACAAGGTAGAAGCTAATCGATCAGACCATGGCATCACCTCAATCAGGGCACTACCGCAGGTAATTATTTTGACGGTAGGGGGTAACCAGGCTCTCAAAGGTTAAGCCCGTTTTTGGTTACCCCTGATCCGTGTATAAGGGTTCAAGAGCGTTAGCTCTTGGGCTCAGTAACAGTGTACTGTTTCCATATACTGTTTGTAATAAAAGTATTTGTTGTATATTTCAGTTTCCAGGCATGCCTTTCCCTTTCCAGGCATTTCCAGGCAGGGATTGCTAGGGTATGAGTTTCAAGGGGGGGGTTGCGGAGGAATTGTTGTCAGAATGTGTCTAGGAGGTTGGGGTCCGGAGTTGTCAGTTCCTTTATAAATGTACCCGGGAATCATGCCTGTTTCTCGGATACATGTAGGCACATTGTCCTGGCAATACATACCCTTGAATTGGCAAGCACAACTCACCACTAGGGTACCCTGCTTCAGCACAGCCCAAAAAGGTGAATGAGGCACAGGGATGAATAGGTATCCCTGTAGCGGAAGGAATTTCTAGGTTATGGTGCGTACCCCAGCTAGTGCCAAGGTTAACCAGAACCAGTGTAGGGTTTGTGGGTGCCCCAACCGTATATAAGGTTGAGGGGGGACTCTGAGCGTCCAGACTGAGTCTAAGGAAAAGTGTATAGGGAATAAAGCAGATAGGAATAAAAGTACAACATCTTTCTTCTTCTGCCCTGTACCCAGAGACTCAGAAGTATATTAAAACATATACCTTAGTGTATTAAGGTATACTTTAATACAATGTAATGTACTGCAATGTCGTGCTTGTTACATTCGGAACCGATGTCCAAACAGGCTGCCCGAGCTAACCCATAGGCGCCAGTAAGTCTGCTGGACATCGAAGTTCAAAGCAGTCAGAGGATGCCCCCAGGTGTGAATAGCATTTGGTCAGCGGGGAAAGGCAAAGTACCAGGTCTGGAGATCAATGGCGGTCGTCCGGGCTGCCAATTGCTCTGCCAGAGAGATATAGCCATGGAGAGAGGTGGCATACTTGCGCATGTCTCTTGGCTATTTCATATTTCCTGCTGACCCGGCTTTTTTAGCCGGCTTGGCTCTGATTTTGCTGCTTGGTGATTTTGCTTGCTGCATGCGATGATTGGCTGCTGAGTTTTGTGAATGAAACTCTGAATACTATAAAGAATCGATGAGCCGATAAGATTGGGAGTTCCCTGTAAGAGCACAGACGGGCTTTTCAAAGTTGCTCTTGCGCGAATAGCAAAACAACCGGCTTCGATTTCAAGCCAGAAACGCCTGCCTACTGGAGTCTGTCCAAACTTTTAGCGGCCAAGTTTTCAAAATCAAACGTAGCAGACACGGCTGGGATTTTATGCTGATTTGAGTTCCATGAGATTTGGAGTAATTCGCGGTCAAGAAAGTCCAATTTTTCAGAAGAGGAGGGAGCGGTGGTGTATGGAACTTTATGCCGATTTGGGTTCCAGGAGATTCCGGGCTAAATTCTGGTCAGTGTAAAACTCTTATTTGGAGTTCCCTGCACCTAGGAAAGTCTAGTTTTTGACCCCAGACCCCCAATAAGTGTGTCATTTCATCTGTATTTTGTGTATCATTGTGTGTAAGCGAATTTATGCCAAATAAATTACAATTTATTTAATTACCTTGTTTTGCTCAATGAATGATCCTGGTAAAAAAAAGTGTAAATAACTTGGTCTCCCGTGACAATTATCAAGAAAGTTATTCCCTTTACAATGGCATAAATCCAGCTTGCATGAATTCTGTATTCACTTGCATGTTTTGGTGCTGAAGAAATGCTACATTCAACTCCAACACTTAGAGGAGTTTTGTTAAAATCCTCTGAGTAAGTACCATGTACCCAGAATTTTAAGCATTTTAAAATCGAGACTTCTTTGGGACGGTCTACGACATTTCGGCGCGGCTATCTCACTGCAGCCGATCAGCCACAGAGGACAGCTAGCCACTGGCCATTTTGCTGCGACTGTAAGTCCCTAACCTTAAACCCTTATCCCTAATCAGAACTCATACCCTGAAAAGCCCTAACCCGTTGAAGGTGGTGGGTTAGATGTGTGGGTTCGCCATCTTACGCAACGTAACTATGCAGTGTTGATGTCGGATTTGGGTCAATACGATGTTGAACCTACGCATCTAACCCACTGCCGTACTATGGACAGCAGCTACCATGAGACTTTTTTTCTATGCACCGCTATCTGCAACGAACTGTTTGAATCTTGGGCTCCTTACTCCTGATCGATGCCAAGGGGTGATATCCATTTCCATATATTTTCACATGCATTAACTACATGGATTATTTCTTTATGATCATCATGCAGTTATAATACAGCTTAGTATCTTGTAGTCCATAATAAATTATATTTATATTATCCCAGAGTGCTCTGTTTTATGGGATTGCTATGTTTCCTTCTTGTAAGGTTACGGTTTGCTTCTTTGTACTTTGATGGTCCCAGGTAGCACCAAGGCAGTCTTGCAGGTACTTTTTGCCATTGTGATTGAGACGTATACATTATCCATGTGGAGTGCTGAAAACTTTTTTGTTTTTTGATCTTATGCTAGATCATATTTACTAACTGTTCTGCATGAAACTGAAATATTCTAAGGGTTTCTATCATTTGTTTCCCCTTAGGGATCGATAAAATTTCACTACCAGAGATCACCACTGCATTTTGCCAACATATGTCCCGAAGGCCTAAATTGTGGAATAACTGGATTCAACGAGATTTTGCTGGAAAAATCTAAATGAGTAGACATTTGTAATAATCATGCATGTTTTCCTAATACTATTTGTAAAATGCACTTTCTTCCCCCTTTTGGGGTTTCTTAGCTGCCTTGTGTTTTAAACTTGACAGTATTCCATGTTGGTGCAATTCCTTATTGGTGCAAATTTATATCTATATCTCAAACTTTAATTTAATATCTGTGTTGTGCTGATAATTCAAATATCATACAAATGGATTCATTATACCCAGTGGCTTTAGGCCAGTGAGTATTAAATATCTAATATCTTTGCTTTTTCATTTAATTGTACACGGGGGAAATTATTGCACGAAGATAAATTTGTATCAGCCATAAAAATATCTAGTTTTAAGAATACCACAGCAGCACATAAAAATGGATTTTTGAATATAAACTCCACGGTTAGTGTTTGTATGTGGATATATATCTTGCTCAGTATTTTATATTAATATTGTGTATACCAATATTTAAAAAATAATAACTGTAACTTTCTGGTATTTCTCAGCATGTCTTTTGATAAGCACAGCACAAACAAAACACAATGTCACAATAACCAGTTGTACTTATAAATATGAACTGACAATTGTTTTTAGTGTTTAATCATGTATCGTCAAGCTTCAGTGAGATAAGTGGCAGAATAAATAGCACTTTTAGCCTTGTGAACTACTGTCTAGCATCCAAACCAGTGTTTAACACTCCATAAATAGCCTGAGAAATGAATCACGCAGCGATGCTGCCATTCACTCATAACGTGACACCACATGGCAGCATGACACCATTTGACGTCGCGGCATCATGATGACCGGATGCTGAGATGCCGCAGGTAAGAGGCCCGGCACATGTTCCTGTACCGAGCCCCGCAACATCCCAGCCAGCCCTGTGTTCTCTTGAAGCAGCAATACATTCAAAATCCTGTTTTTTTTTGCGGGGGTGGGGGGGTTCAATAAATTAGTTTTATGGTATTAGATAATACTTACTGCAATTTTTTCATTCCCCTCCTGTCCTCTACTTATGCATAAGTTTTCTTGGGTTGCTAATGCAACCATTTATAAAAACACAACACTTTTGAAATAGGCAGCCATATTGTGAACTCTGGAAAGCAGGATCTTTGCCGATCGGCAGCTTAGGTAATTACATTTCCTTAAAGCTAAGCAACTGCTGCATCTATTAAAACAAACGAAAAACACCTAACAGATCTTAGTGAATCACCCCAAAATCTACATCTGTATGTAAGTGTGAATTTTGACAGATGCTATAACATAGTTTGACATCTACTCCACCCAGTTCGTGATTTAATTCCACCACAACATTGCGGATTGATGTACTGTACATCAGCCTATTAACCTTAACATAAGAACTAACATTAGTGATAGAAGTAAAATTCACGTTGCCTTTGTATTTAGTCATCACAGAGGTACAGATGGGGGGGGGAGGGGGAAGAGAGGGAGAACCCCTTGATGATTCCTCAAAATAGGGAAGAGAAGGGAAATATAGTGTGATACTGTTTATTAACAAAAAATAAAATAGAGATTAAAAACTCACAGGCGGCCAAATACTATTGGCATAGAGAGGAGATATGTCCAGACTCCACAGAGCGTCCCTCTAGAAGATGGGTGGTCTCTCGTGGCCTCCGTTCCAGCTGGTGGGGTCTTGGGATGGTGCGTGGGGTCCAGTAAACAGCAGGGAGGGTCTCCAAAAGCCCGTGCACGAACTGGGTCTCCTTCCGTTTGCTCCCTTCCTCACACACTCCTTCCACAGCTCCCGCTCTGTCGTGCATGCGCATGCGCTCCGGTGGAGATGCTGGCCAAGCTGGAAATGCTTTTTCTCCTCTGTACGGTGGCCTGTGATGTCCAAAAACCGTCAGACGCGTTTCGCATTAGCTTCCTCAGTGACGTAAGTGCATATGGGGTAGCAGCCACCTTTTCTATCCTGTAGACTCGAAATTAACTGTACATGTGCTGGTTCATTGCATGAATCCTATTTGGATGCATTAACATTGCTATATTGCGATCCTGCAGCTCATTTACGGGTACAATCAAACCTTAAAGAGCTTCTGAAATTGACATAAGTAGTTCACAAGTATATAAAGGATAAAATTTACATAAATATTTAATTCAAAACTTGACAGCTAGACGATAAAAACGTTTCCGTGATTCATAAATAGCAATCTAAAAACTTATCAAAAAGGTTATAACCATAGAATCCTGCGGGGTAAAATACTCTTATATCCTGCTTGGTGACTTGGCTTCTGGGATTGCCCAAACACCTGACTTGTCTGGCAACTATTTATTTACTTGAGCCAAGTGGGTTCATATTATGCCTATATTGATGAAGATGTTATATCTGTAAAAATGTGTAATGACTGGTAAAAAGTAGTTGAATAAAATCTAGAGGAAGGCAGTCACTTCCATAATCACTTAGCTGGCGTGCCCCCTGAACACCTATACTAGGTGCAGGGTATTTGGGCATGTATCTGGGTACCAATCTTTATACTAGGGACCCCTCTGTCTACTAGGGACCCTGTAGGTGATTGCAGGTATACCTTAAAACCTTTATGCCCGGTTACCTTGTCTGAAAGATGCTGCAGCAGGAATCCTGGCATTGAGTCGTAATAGCATTTTCAGAGTCAGAGTTTGCCCAGGGCATTGTGCTTGGCTGGATCCGAGAATCTCACTTGATTCCCGGATCCAATTCCTGGGGTATCCCATAACTCTGGAGCCCCGATACATAGCCACATTCTGTAAAGACTTAATCCGACAAACCCACCCTGAAACTTAAAGCCTAGAAATCTCCTGGACCCAGCATCCCAGGAAAGGCAAAACACACAGAAATCTTTAATGTCGCATAATTTGCACACAGTCACAGTAATGTATTTTGGACATCTGGGTCCAAAAGCTGACACTCCAGGATCGCAACACACGGATCAGGGGTAACAACGTGGGCTGAACCTTTATTAGTGAGCTTAGTTAACCTGTTCACCGTTACACGTGTTAAGACATGTAATATAATCAAAGTAAGATAACACCAACCAAAGGCAGTATGTTTTTCTTCTACCCACTCTCTTAAAAAAGTGGCAGCATAAAAGCAACACTTCAAATATACTGTACATAAAGTATTTGACAAAAAAATTATTTTATTACACCACGAAACAAAATCTGACTTCCTCCCTGCCCATTAACACATACAGAATAAGGGCTATAGTAACAACTAGTCTTTTAGACTGTTTAGATTATTTGTAAGGGGTGATAAGCGCAGAGGACGTGCCATTGCATGAAAGCCCCATTTACTTTAATGGGGCTTTTCCTGCGATAGGACGTCATCTGCGGTCATCACACCATACAGAACAAACCCATATATGTTTAAAGTCAGCAAACATAAGCACTAAACAAAATATAATCTACAGCCCTAGCAAGGGTCATTATTAACGATGTTGCTATTTTTAGTTAGATTTTCTGATAGGAGAATGAATTTTAAGAGCTCTAAATACTGCATGCACTGGATCCAATTTACTTTTATAGAAATGCTTGTTTAACCTGGTACAATACAGAATTATTACAGTGCATATCTTATACCTTACCCAACGGCTTCAGTTTCTGCTCAGGGACTCGATCCATTGCATCATCTTCATTGAGGAAATCTTCTGGCCCGAAAGACATTTTTGAAAGTGTGGAATTACATTACATAAATACATAAATAGGTTAATAATTATATAAGAGCAATAAACCGGGTGCAAGGTTATTGCCATGCTGTATACACAGAGCACAAGTTTTAAAGTACAACTATTTCTATGTAGTGCATGACTGTCATGTAATATTCTTTCAATTTTTAAATTGATGCTTCACAACAGCTTAAACATGGTCAGATGTTTTAATTAAAGTATTTCAGAAGGTAATGGGGTAGGGGGTGCACTGGTGCCAGTATTCTAACCATCAGTTTAGCTTTTAACATAGAACTAAACAACTAAAAGTGAACCAACACCACCCCCCCCTTCCATTTTGAAAGGGAAAAGCCACAGAGAATTTTATATTTTCATTAAGTGCAGCACTGGAATAAATAAAAAGGTAAATCATAGACCAATCCAAGATAGATTAACAGTTGTATGGTGAAACTTCAAAAGATATTTGCAGTTAGACAATGCATTTTTATCATAAATAACTATTAATGACATGCAACTACTTTTTTTTTTTTACACTATATACATACACACAAAGTAACTGTTTTGCTTACACGCTTCAGTTTCCTATTTTTTTTTAATTATACAGTACTGTTGCATATGCGTAAATTAAAGGAGCAGTCCCGACTACTATATATTTTTTTTCACCACCAGGATGGGAACCTGGGGGTCTTGAGAGCCAAACACCGCTCACTTCAGCTTCATGGATTCCCTCAGTTCCTGAGATACTTACCAGTGAAGTTACCTTGCCACATCTCAGGCCAATAGAAAGCCACAACATCATTCTCACGGTGGGGGTAGCCGGCCTTCATAATAAAGGTGAAGCCTGACTGGCTGCCTCTAAAACCGTGTGTACTGGGCTGTCTGTGTAAGTCCATGGGGCCGGTAAAGTGTTTTTACTGTATCCCCTGTTACCATGTTTCCTTAGCTGTCCCCTGGTAGCTCATAAGCTGAGTATAACGGAGTGCTTACCACAAACAAGGCGTGACCGCGAGGCCGAGGTGGGGATTGATATAAATGCCACCCACAGCCGCGTGAGCGCGTCTGGAGTGTAGATTAGACGAGGTAGCCGGGTCGGTGTTGGAGAGTTTAGCATCGTCATGATACTTGCCGAGGTCGGGGATGGAGAGTAGTGGATCGTTGCAGGTACTATTAGCCGTGGTCTGGATTGGAAAGGTAAGAGTAGTTGTGGTACGTTGCTGAGGTCGGGGTTGGAGAGGTGAGGATCATCGTAGGTAGCCAGGATCAGGAGTTGAGAAGAGCGGAGTCCAATACAAAGCTGGGTCAGGAACAGAAGAACAAGACAGGACTGCAGAGGCAAGGAAGCATTGAACACTACGCAACATTGGTTTATGCTCAGCCAATTTGCCAGTGGGGCAGCTGAGCATAAATAGCAGAGAGCAACCAATGAGCAACCTGAAGCATGGGGGTGCGTCAGCAGCGAGGGCCGCGATTGGTGAATTCGGAGCAGGGAACAGGTGGGATGAGGATGCCTGACGAGATCCAAGGAGGCGGGCCCTGTGCAGGTTTAAGCAACGAGACGTGAAAAAACGAGCGAATCCTCATAGAAGAGGGAAGAAGCAGACGATATGCCACTGGATTGATCTTCTCTATTACGGAATAAGGACCAAGAAACCTGAGAGCCAATTTCAGAGTGGGCACCTTAAGGCGGATATTTTTGGATGACAACCAGACTCTGTTTCCCGGGCTGAATTCTTGGATCCTGCGATGGTGACGATCCACCTGAATCTTTTGTCTAGAAGTTGCTCTTCTAAGATTCTCCTGGATCTTTTTCCAAGAATCTTGTAAAAAACTAATTCTGTCGTCCACTGCCGGTACCCCAGAACTGGGTGTGGAAATAGGCAGGAGGGAAGGGTGAAAGACGTAATTTATGAAGAAAGGCAACTCGAGGATGGTTTCACTACACAGGTTATTGTGTGCAAATTCAGCCCAGGGAAGAAGATCCATCCAATTATCTTTGGTGTCAGAAACGAAGCATCGTATGTATTGCTCCAAAGACTGATTGGTTCGCTCTGTCTGACTGTTAGTTTGGGGGTGATACCCGGAAGAAAAATGTAAGGAAATACCCATTTGTTGAGAAAAAGAGCACCAAAACTTTGAGACAAATTGTGACCCTCGGTCGGAGACGATGACTTGTGGTACCCCATGCAGACGAAAAATCTCGACAAAAACATCTGCCAACCTAGAAGAATTGGGAAGACCTCTTTACGGAATGAAGTGTGCTTGCTTGGAGAAACGATCAATGACCACTAAGATGGTGTTAATCCCCTTGGAAACCGGCAGCTCTACTATAAAGTCCATGGACGGTCAGGGATGGTAAGCGGATGCAGAAGTCCAGGTGGTTTGTTCCAAGGAGTCTTGTTACGAGCACATGTCAAGCATGCCGCAACAAATTCTTTGACATCTTTCTGAATGCTGGGCCACCAGAAGGTCCGCTCCATCAGATCAGCGGTTCTTCTTGTACCTGGGTGTCCAGAAGATTTTGTGCCTTCGATATAAAGTATTATATGTGGTCGATTGGATTCTTTGTGCCCTCCAAAAGATGCTTCCATTCCTCTAGCGCTAGTTTAATGGCAAGAAGTTCACAGTTACCTACGTCATCATTTTGCTCAGCAGGAGAAAACTTCTTCGAAAAAAAAGCACATGGGTCGAGGCTGGCTTGAGGTGTCTTTCTTTGTGAGAGAATGGTTCCGGCCCCGATATCGGATGCATCTACCTCTAAGGTGAATGACAACTTGGGATCCGGATGTTTGAGGATGGGTGTGGAGACAAAGGTGTTCTTTAAGTGATCAAAAGCTTGAAGAGCAGCAGATGACCAGGAAGCAGGTTCCACACCTTTCTTAGTCAAGGCTGTGATGGGAGCTACCGCAGAGGAAAAATTCAGAATAAACCTGCGATAATAGTTAGAGAAGCTCAAAAAGCATTGTACTGCCTTAAGAGTAGTCGGACGCGGCCAATCCAGGACTACCTTTACTTTAGCTGGATCCATGGTGAGCCCGGTGTCCGAGATGATATACCCCAAAAATGCCGTGGAGGTTTGATGAAACTGGCATTTTTCTAATTTGGCAAAGAGATGGTTCTTGCAAAGGCGTAGTAGTACCTGTTTAATATGGCAAATGTGTTCTTGAACGGATTTGGAAAAAATCATTATATCGTCCAAGTAAACAATAAGAAACTGATTGTGGAGATCCCGGAAAATTTCGTTAACGAAGTCTTGAAAGACAGCAGGGGAATTACAGAGACCGAAGCGCATGACAAGGTATTCATAATGGCCATCACCTGTGTTAAAGGCCATTTTCCATTCGCCCCCCTGGCGAATCCCGTCCAAATTGTAGGCACCACGCAAGCCCAATTTAGTGAAGATGGTAGCCCCTTGAAGGCGATCGGAGAGTTCTGAAATCAAGGACAACGGATAGCGGTTTTTAACGGTGATCTTGTTAAGCCCTCTATAATCAATGCAGGGACAATTCGTTTTTTTTACGAAAAAGAAGCCTGCAACGGCTTGAGAAGAGGCTTTCCGGATGAAGCCTTTCTGAAGGTTGTCCTGGATGTATTCTATCATGGCTTTGGTCTCTGGAAGATAGAGTGGATACGAGGCTCCCCTAGGAGGAACTGACCCAGGGAGAAGATCAATGGGACAATCGAAAGGGCAATGCGGTGGAAGGACCTCAGACCGTACTTTATCGAACACATCACGGAATTCCCCGTATACCTCGGGTAGCGAGTTTTTTCCCTCGGCAGGAGTAGATAGACCGCATATTTTGGGTGGGTGACTGGGTGGGTGATTGGGCGGGGGACTGACTGACGGGGTGGGCGACACACACACACACACACACACACACACACACACACACTCTCCCATACACTCTCTCCCATATGCAAACTCTCTCTCTCCCATACACACGCACACACACACACACACACTCGCTCTCTCCCATACACACACTCTCCCATACACTCTCTCTCCCATACACATTCTCTCTCTCTCTCTCTCTCTCTCTCTCTCTCTCTCTCTCTCTCTCTCTCTCTCTCATACACACACACTCTCTCCCATACACACACAGTCACAAAGTGGAGTAGGCAGCAACGGATGTGAGTGACGGGGGGGGGAGAGAAGAGGGGCCGGCCCCCTGCCTCCCCTTGCACCCACAACCCGCCACAGGGGCCAGCCACAACCGCGCACCACCCCGCTCCCCCCATCTCCCGCACCACCACTACTCCACTCTCCTGACCATCTCCTGCACCACTACTACTCCGCTGACCCCCCCACCTACCGCACGACCACCACTACTCCGCCCTCCCCCCCATCTCCCGCACTACCACTACTCCACTCCCCCCCCATCTCCCACACCACCACTACTCCGCTCCTCCCCATCTCCCGCACCACCACTGCTCCGCTCTCCCCCCCCATCTCCCGCACCACCACTGCTCCGCTCTCCCCCCCATCTCCCGCACCACCACTGCTCCGCTCTGCCCCCCCATCTCCCGCATCACCACTGCTCCGCTCCCCCCATCTCCCACACCACCAATGCTCCGCTCCCCCCCATCTCCCGCACCACCACTGCTCCGCTCCCCCCCCATCTCTCGCACCACCACTGCTCTGCTCTCCCCCCCCCATCTCCCACATCACCACTGCTCTGCTCCCCCATCTCTCGGACCACCACTGCTCCGCTCCCCCCCATCTCCCGGACCACCACTGCTCTGCTCCCCCCCATCTCCCGCACCACCACTGCTCTGCTCCCCCCATCTCCCGCACCACCACTGCTCTGCTCCCCCCCATCTCTCGCACCACCACTGCTCTGCTCTCCCCCCCCCCCCCATCTCCCACATCACCACTGCTCTGCTCCCCCATCTCCCGGACCACCACTGCTCTGCTCCGCCCCCCCATCTCCTGGACCACCACTGCTCCGCTCCCCCACCCATCTCCTGGACCACCACTGCTCCGCTACCCCCCCCCCCTTACCCATCTCCTGGACCACCACTGCTCCCCATCTCCTGCACCACCACTGCTCTGCTCCCCCCCCCCCATCTCCCGCACCACCACTTCTCCGTTCCCCCCCATCTCCCGGACCACCACTGCACTGCTCCCTCCCAGCGGGCGCACACCTCCCGCCCCGGGCAGGCAGCCATGGGGACTGGGGCAGAAGGGGACAGACCACACCGCGCCAGCAACTGGATCGGGAGAGAGCGCGCGTCACTGGGAGGCTCATGAATATTCATGTGTGTGCAGAAACAGAGAGCATTACATCGCCCACCCAGCTGAACTTCCCCAATCTTTGCCGATCAATCACAGGAGAACAGATTGATCGGCAGCTTTGCTACTCACTAAGTATGTTAGAATTGCATTGATGCAACTATTGAAGTTGAAAAAAACACTTTAAAAAAAAAAGAATCGCCAGCAAGAACTGCAGCTTTAATCTCATGAGTGTAACATTCAATGTTTTTTTTTAATTGTATTTCATACTCTTTACATTTTTCATTTTTGTTCCAGGTTTCAACCTCAGCGGTTAATTTCTTGAGATCATTATTAACCATCTCCAGTTTACATTTTTCATATTTTACAATCAACTTCATAAGATCTTTCGAACACAGTAAGAGGATCTTTTCCCACTCTTTGATGAAATCTTCCTCTATACACGTATGTGATGGAGCTAGATTAAGACGTAGTCCCCTGGGAATTAAACTAGATTTAATATAGTTTCCCAGGCTAATTATGTCCCACCAGAGTCTGGACTGATGTTTATATGTTTTGTCCAGTAATCTGAAGTTGTCCTTAACTTCTGGTGTTTCTACTAGTTCTGGTTGTTCTGACTCTAGATTAAAGACGTTTTCTGACTCCGTAAACCAGGAACTGAAGTTGATGTCCCTTGATATGAAACCTGACATGATTGAAAGTTAACGTGTGATAGGGTTACAAGACAGGCAAAGAAGCCCCCAATAAGTAACTAGGTAAACAAGAATACGCTTATGAAGTCGAATGTTAACCCTGCTCACCGTAAAAAGAGGGCAAATTTATACTAATGGAAACTCCCAAAAACAATTAGGTGGGTGGTGCTCACAGGGAAAATGGGTAATGAATTTACTAGGAAAGAAATGATCCCTTTGTGTGGCACGAGGACACCATAATTAAAAATGTCTAACTATATTAGTAATTGTATGTATGTATGTATGTATGTCTTATTTGTATAGCACAAAGAAGAAGAAGCAGGCACACGGTCTTACTCAAACGGAGGTTTAATATGCCATAAAGTCCAACATTTCGGCAGTCAAATACTGCCTCTCCCAAGGTGAAGGCTACCAAATACATGAAAACAGTCAAAATATATACCACCCCCCCTGATACTCACCCCTCCCCATTCTGCCACATAACCAGGATGTTGACGCCCACCTGATGACGTCAGAACTACCATATGGCGCCCCCTAGTGACGTCAGACATCTAGGTCTAAATCCCTGGCAATACAGCATAGAGCTGTCTTGGAGGACTGGAGCCACAGCCACACCTCTCCCCAGACTGAACACTCCCCCATGTTGACATCAGCGTGACCCGGCCATCAGGGGGGGGGGGGGGAGAGGGGGAGCGTGGGGAAAAAAACCACAAAAAGGATAATCTTCCCAACAGGTAAGTGCAGAGTCCATGGATGGTGCAAGGTCAAATATGCCTGTAGAAAGACAAAAAATTACCTTCTATTAAGGAAGCATTTTAAATTCTGTTGCTCATTAAGACCCATACAGTTGCTGGTATTTAAAGCATGTATCCAGAATGCTTCACGTCTCAATAAGAAAGTCTCCCTATCTGGAGTGCATTGTCTAGGTGCTACTGACTCAATACCCATGATGCGTAAAGAGGCAACATTATGATTATGTTCCACACAGTGTTGCACAAGAATAGAGGGATCCGTACCTTTTCGAATTACACTTTTATGTTCAATGAACCTTGTTTTTAACATTCTTATGGTCTTACCCACATAAAGAAGACCACATGGACACTTTATTATGTACACTACATATTCAGATCTACATGTGATTCTATTTTTAATTTTTATGATCCTCCCGCTGTGGGGGTGACTGAATTGACTACCGGTAGTCAGACTGTTACAGACCGAGCAGCTCATGCATCTAAAGTTACCCGGTCTGCCACCCTCCAGAAAATGAGGAGTTTTGTAGTTACCCTCATTATCTGCATGTATCAGGCTATCCGCCAGATTCCTCCCTCTTTTGAATGCCACCATTGGTGGTACACAGCAACTTTCAGATAATATATCATCATTTTGCAGAATATGCCAATGTTTAAGAATGCCTGCATCCCAGTCCCAGTGTGATTCATGATTTATCCAAGCATTGTTCAAGATTTTGTCCAAGTGCAGCGGCAGCGGTTCCAGAACACAAGGGGTTAAAACATCGTAACCAAGGATTTGCCCCTACTTCAGGAATTCGTTAGTGCTGGGGATCCCAGAACGAATCCCAACGAACCAGAACGAACTCTCTGCATTTGGCGAAAATATCGGGCAGGCAAGTTGCGCCCTAGCCAAAAGAATTGTAAGCCAGAGACTCTATTTCTTTATCTTTCGTTCTATGGACAATTTATTTAATTTCCCCATCCCAGTAAGTGATTATTAAGTGTATTCTGAGGTTGTCGTGTGTTTGTCTGAAAATAAATAAATGACAATTTATTTTGCCCGCCTTGTGCTCAGTCGAGAATCCCAAAAATATAAAATTATTCATAAGTACTAGTCTACTGTGACAGTCTCTGAGGAGACCAGGCAGGTAAGCCAGACAGAGTCAAGACCCGGTACTGACCTACCTACCCATTTACCTGTTCCTTCCCACCAGACTAAGAGACTAAGATAGAGTGGCAAGAGCTAGGGGCACAGTTTAGGGACGCAGTGTGATCCGATCCCAGCTTAGAGGGCATGAGACTTTGGGTGTCCGAGTCTGCCTCTGAGAGTGGGTCAGCTTGGTTCTTATGGCACCGTGGGCTATTGAATAAAGAGCAAGATTCTACTGCTCCGATAGTGTGGACTGGTAGAAGACAGTTATTGGTACAGAGGGAGAATAGGCAGCAGTTATTGCAGGTAGCCCACTCCATACCACTAGCGGGGCATCAAGGGGTCACGCGCATGAGAGCTCAGTTGTTGCAGCGTTTCTAATGGCCGGGTACATCAAGGGCAGCGACAGAGATTTTCCGGTTCTGTGATGCCAGCCAGAGAGCAGGTAAGACAGGTGATCGGGTGAAGGTGCCCCTGAACCCACTAATGGTAATAGGGGACTCCTTCCAGAGAGTAGCCATGGATACAGTGCGACCACTGATGATCCCTAGCTGGTCCGGCAAGCGTTACATCCTCACAGTGGTGGATTTTGCCACCAGGTACACTGAGGCTGTGGCACTTGCCACCATTGAGGGGTGAGGGCACTAGCTAAGGCACTGTTGGTTATCTTTTCTAGAGTAGGATTCCCTAGTGAGATTCTAACTGACCAAGGGTCACAAATCATGTCAGAATTGTTACTGTGTCTCTGGGATTCGAGTGGGGTGAAGCACCAGCGCACGACCCCTTACCACCCACAGACAAACGGTTTATGTGAAAGGTTCAATGGTACCCTGAAGCAGATGATTCAAGCTTTTATAGAGGCTGAAGGAAAAGACTGGGAGATTCACCTGCTGCACTTGCTGTTTGCATACCGAGAGGTACAGCAAGAATCTACTGGCTTCTCTCCCTTCGAGCTTATATATGGTCGCAGGGTACGGCTACCTCTTGACTTATTCCGTGAGGGATGGGAAGGGGAGACTACCAATACTGATGCATCTGTGCTGAAGTATGTGATAGATCTCAGGGACCGGATACAAATGCTTATGGGGTTGGCACAACCTCAGTGAGGCTCGGACCAAGCAGAAAACTTGGTATGATCAAAACGCTGTAGCAAAGAATTCATCCCTGGGCAGCAAGTGCTTGTTCTGAAGTCCACTCGTCAGAACAAATGAATGGCTACCTGGTCTGGATCGTACACGATACTCAGGAGGATGAATGAGTGCAACTATGTTGTACAATTAAATGGAGTGACGTAGAAATAGGACTTACCATATTAAAATGCTTAAGGAATATTGTACACAGACTATGGCATCAGTGATGGCTCTCTGTAGCCCACCGATAGGGGACCCAGTGAGCAATGCTTTGTCTGACCTTTTAGGGAAATCTAGGCAGGGGGTGTCACGGGAGACCAGGCATTTACACCCTTTTACCAAGATCATTCATTGAGCAAAACAGGTAAATGAAATAAATGTAAAATGTATTCACATGAAAAGGCATACATACAGTGATAGAACAAGGAAAAAAGTGTGAACTGTATAGCGCTATTCAAATTAAATTGATAAATATCAATACAAAACTCCCTAATAACAATATATAGTGAGAAAAATATTTCGGGCTGCCAACTAAAAAACACTAACTACCCAAAGTGAGTGATATAACAGACAGAAAAAACAGAAGATAGAGGCGCCACACAATTGTCCCTTAACAATATCACACTGTTGTTTTATTTATTCTTTTTCATGTGCTGAGCAACGGCTGGTTTCAGTTATCTGCATCCTTGGAACTCTTTGGGACTATTTTCAGCATCCAATCACTGTCACACGGTTGTATTGTGCACAATCATTTAGGATTAATTTATATTGTTAATCCTTGTTTAATTATATAATTAATATATTTAGATTAAGGGCGCCCCTATCTTCTGTTTTTTCTATACATACAGTGATACACAAACTACATAAGAAAAGACACAATTACTTGGGAGCAGGGACAAAAAACAAGACTTTTCTAGCTTAATAGAACATAAAACAAGAGTCTTTAGTTGATCGGGACTTAGCCCGAAATGTCCTGGAACTCAAATCGGCATGAAGTTCCTGACGCCACCGCTCCTTCTCCTCCGGAGGACTTGAAATCACTGCACCGGGAGTTAGCTCCAAACGTCCTGGAAATATAATCGGCTTGCAGTCCTAGCCGCGACAGCTACAGATCAGAACCAACGCTAACACCACCCTAACTCCTGTTACTAGTTTTAAATACCTAGGCATATGGTTTGACTCCCACTTAACATTCGGAATGCACATTGATACCCTGACAACCAAAACCTATGCCAAACTAGGTGTACTTTACAGGAACAAATCCTCCCTAAGCCTGCTGCTCAGAAAGCGTATCGCACAGCAGATGCTAATGCCAATTATCGACTATGTAGATATAATATATGGCTCGGCACCCCAAACCCACCTTGGCAAACTTGACAACCTCTACAATTCAATTTGTCATTTCGTTCTCCAATGCAACTACAACACACATCACTGCAAAATGCTCAAAGAACTAGATTGGTCATCACTCGAGTCTAGGCGCAAAGTTCACCTTTTCTGTCTTGCCTTCAAATACTTTCTGGGCAAGCTACCCATTTATCTGAACAAGCTCCTCACCCCTACCACATGCAGCACTTATCTGAGATCAGACTCCAAAAGACTGTTCATGGTCCCAAGGCTCAACAAAGTATCCGGCCGCTCCTCTTCTCTTACTGTGCACCCCAAAACTGGAACAACCTACTGGAGACTCTCACATCCACCACCAGTTTAAGTTCTTTCAAAACTAAGGCTGTCTCACATTTTAATCTGGTCTGTAACTGTTACATAGACCTATAATATACATCTTCTCTAACTGTGCATACAATGTATTGTATATAACACTACCGACACACTTTATTAAAGTGTGGCCGGTACCGCAAGCCGGGAGATTTCCCGGCTTGCTAGTGGCCGCCCCTCGGCGTGCCGCGCGTCATAGACGCGCGGTCACGCGTCTTCGGGAGCGTGCGCCCCCTGCACGCGCGTCCAGGGGCTCCCCGAGGGAGCCCTGGTGTCCCGCGATCGCGGGACAGCGGCAGGGGGTTCCGGGGGACCCGGCAGCGGTAGGGAGAGCGCCCCGATCGGAGGGCGCTCTTCCGCTGCTTCGGCGCGCGCCCGTCACTCTCGGGCGCGCGCCAGGCTACTGCTGCGGCCAAGAACGGGCAAATGCTCGAATAAACTTGGCCGCAGCAGTAATGTATACCCTGTGTAACTGTATTTTTAACCATGTATTATTTGTCATATTAACTATGTCCATGACTTACTTGAAAATGAGTGGTAACTCTCTTTGTATTACTTCCTGGTAAAACATTTTAATAAATAAACGTTTGATTTTGAGAACTTGGGCGCTAAATGCTGGACTTAGAAAATATTTCACCTCGAATTTCTGAAGCCGGTGTCTTTGCTATTACTTTCGGAGCATCTTTTGGTCATTTCTAATTTGCCGCTGCTGTTCTGGCACTTAGAATCTGCTCTCCGGATTGGCTGAGGGATTCTTACAGTATTCCTAAGTTAATTCATGAAATACTACAGCCAATCCCAGCGTGGGAACTTTCTCACCAGTCAATCAGAGCGCTGCCAGTCTACTGAAGCCGGGCAAGCAGGGATTCGGAATCAGCCAAAGGCATGCGCAAGATTGCCACCTCTGCCAGTTGGTATTCAGAAGCCACCCGCTGGGTCGGGATCCTCAATGTCTGTTTAGGCAAATGGTAGGCTGGAGGGCTGCCATTTATCTCAGGACATGGGTACTTGAGCCTTTTCCTCCTGCCCAAATGTTCTTCACACCTGGCAACCTCTTGTGGCTTTCATGTCCGATGTCTGAGCAGACACACTGTCACCAGGCTGGTAGCCAAGTGGCCAGCTCAGAACATTGGTTTTGAAAGACCCAGCTCATTATACTGTGCACAAGCAAATATGTATTTTAAAACACACTGTTAATAAAATATACACTTTCAAAATATCCTAAGTCTTTTTGATATGGGGAATAGAATAAAAAGCTGCACTTTATTTCTTACTAGCCATATTCCCCACACACTATAAAATAGACTTAGACTTTTAAAACTCCTCACAACCTTATGTATGGTTGGAGTACCCCAGAACCCCTATAGAGTGTGAAAGCGTAGAAATAATATCAATCAAGTCTAGGGTTCAGAATATCACAGTGAGTTTATTGTACCAAGGTACAAAGGAGAGAGAGATAATTAAAAATGAGCCGTCTCCTCTAACCACATAATGCTTGATATCACAATTTATACATTTCAAATGAGTAATACGCCCCTTAAGGGGGCTGGCTTAGAGATAAAGAAAAATATAGGGACATACAAAAAACCTTATTCAGGCTAAAATGTATGCTTCGCAAGCTAACTTTTACCCTACATATTTCCCCGGAATTTGGGCCTCATAACCTCCTGACTTAAGGAGTCAACCTCTCAGCCCTTTTTGTGTCGCTGCAAGATAAGAGAAGCGGGGGCTATCTCACTCATCCCATATACTACAAGAATGAGTTTGTTAGAAAAACCGAGAATGCAATAATTTCAAATTTCAATACTAGTAGGAATTATACGAGGGTTGGTCTTTGACAGGAGCGAAGCTCTGCAGCGCAGCTTTCATACACAAATAAACAGCTGCTATACACATACATACAAGCAAACACTCAAAATGGCTGCTGAGCCAAAATGGTGGTGATGATAGTCTGTATTCATATAGCCTAAGCCACACCCCTTATCTCCAATCTTCACAAAAGGTTCTGACTGACGTGGGCATTAACTGGGTATCCCCTTAACCTAGGGGCCCCTTGTCAAGTTCAGGGACACCTCACATCCCAATGCCCCATTTACTTTTCTGGTCTGTGCTGAAGCAGGGAATCCTGGAAGTGAGTCGCGCAAGCATTTTCAAGGGCAGATTTTGCCGGGACAATGTGCCTATATGTATTTGGGAATCCGACCTGATTTCAATACTAGTAGGAATTATACGAGGGTTGGTCTTTGACAGGAGCGAAGCTCTGCAGCGCAGCTTTCATACACAAATAAACAGCTGCTATACACATACATACAAGCAAACACTCAAAATGGCTGCTGAGCCAAAATGGTGGTGATGATAGTCTGTATTCATATAGCCTAAGCCACACCCCTTATCTCCAATCTTCACAAAAGGTTCTGACTGACGTGGGCATTAACTGGGTATCCCCTTAACCTAGGGGCCCCTTGTCAAGTTCAGGGACACCTCACATCCCAATGCCCCATTTACTTTTCTGGTCTGTGCTGAAGCAGGGAATCCTGGAAGTGAGTCGCGCAAGCATTTTCAAGGGCAGATTTTGCCGGGACAATGTGCCTATATGTATTTGGGAATCCGACCTGATTCCCGGGTATCGAGCAACTCTGGACCCCGACTAGCTAGGCACATCCTGACAACACTTTCTCAGCAAACCCCCCCTTGAAACTCATAGCCCAGCAATCTCTGCTCACTGGCATCTTGGAAAAGTAAAAACACAAATTCTATATTGTCACATAATTTTACAGAATGCATGTACAATCAATGGGCTCAAGCGCTGACACTCCCAAACCCCAATACATAGATAAGGTTTCAGACCATTTGGTTACCTCTATATTGTGAGCCTGGTTACCCCCTCACCGACACAGGGGAGCACAGCTCAGTGCACAGCAGAGAGTGTAGGCAAAGGTTATGCTAGAGCAACATATGGACCTGTACACGGATAAGCCGGACAGGACACATATCACTGACCATCCACTGCACACTGGTGATCAGAGACCTCTGCATAAGAATGCCTATGGTGTATCAGCCGAGGTGAAAGGCAGTATAGAGAGGGAAGTGGAAGAGATGCTGGCCCTAGGGATAATTGACCGTCCCAGAGCCCTTGGGCTTGTCCGGTAGTCCTGGTATCTAAGAAGGACGGACCCACACGGTTCTGTGTGGACTACCGGCAGCTAAACTATCAGACGTGTCGATGCTTATCCCATGCCCCGCATGGATGAGCTCCTAGATGAGCTTGCGGGTGCAAAGTATCTGACTACCATAGATTTGTCCAAAGGTTACTGGCAAATCCCTCTCACCCAGGAGGCTAGGGAGAAGTTAGCATTTATCACTCCAAGTGGCCTACATGGGTTTTTGGTTATGCCATTTGGTATGAAAAATGCCACGGCTACCTTCCAACGCCTGGTCAATAGGTTACTGGAAGGGATGCAGGGTCGCAAGGGCATACCTGGATGATAGTGCTGTGTTCAGTAATACATGGGAAACTCACTTGATTCATGTAGCAGCAGTGCTAGAAATAATCAGGGAAGCAGGGCTGACACTGAAACCTGCAAAGTATCTAGTGGGTATGGCAGAAGTGTTATACTTAGGGCACAGAGTGGGTGGAGGGAACCTGAGGCCAGAACCAGCTAAGGTAGAAGATATAGTTCAGTGGCCAGTTCCTAGGACCAAGAAGCAGGTCATGGCTTTTTTTCGGCATCGCTGGGTACTATAGGAAGTTTGTTCCCCAGAATAGTGCCATTGCTAAACCCCTGACTGACGACACAGAAACGACTCTCTGGTAGTTCTGGTAGCCTGGTCTCCTGCTTGTGAAAAATAGTTTCAGGCATTGAAGACAGCACTGGTTAGTGCTCCCATCCTGGCCGCACCAAATGACACAAATAATTTCCTTGTGCAGACCGATGCCTCCGACAATGGTATCGGTGCTGTACTCAGCCAGGTGGTCGAGGAGGGGGGTGAACATCCCATTGTGTACCTGAGTAGGAAACTGCTACCCAGGGAAGTGGCTAATGCCACAATTGAGGAGTGCCTGGCAATTGTTTGAGCTCTGAAGAAATTGCAGGCCTATATGTACGGCAGGACATTTACAGTGATCATAGATCACAATCCTCTGAGTTGGCTACAGAGGGTGTTGGGGGAGAATGGCAAGCTGCATCGCTGGAGTCTTGTCCTGCAAGAATTTGACTTTACCATCCAGCACAAGAAAGGCAGGGTCAAGGGAGACCAGAATGTAGAGAATAAGCCGGTTGCTTGCTCTAGGAGCCATGCTATGTATGTAGCAATATATAATCAATATGCTTAGGTGACAGAAACGGATATGATAAGAGGAATAATAGGGAAGCCTCCTGGGTAAAGTGCATCAGCGCCCTCGCAATAAAAGTACAGCTGAAATATAAGCACAAAAGATCCAAAGAGACATGTGTCTATGGCGTGGAGTGTGCAGTATACTCACGATAAATCGCCATGTCCCTAATCCTTGTGGCAAAACATCAGCAGTGAAGCTCTATGTTTTCTGTCTGTAGGTGTCTTGTCCAATCCTGGGATAGCAGTATAATAAAAACGGATCGGTGTGACATCCAAACCTAAACAAAACGTGGGAACTCACCAGCAAAAATTGAATTAAAAAAAAAAACTTTATTAAACTACATAAAAAATGTGAACATCCACATGGAGAGCCTAGCTCCTCCTCTCACGCGTTTCACGCCGTCAGTGGCGCTTTCTCAAGGAGAATTTGACTTTACCACCCAGCACAAGAAGGGCAGGGTCACGGGAGACCAGGTTTATCAATACCTTTTATACCGGGATCATATGATTGAGCAAAACAAGGAGTTAAAATAAATTGTAATTTATTTCAGGAAAAGACATACACACAATGTAACACAATTTACACAGTTAACACACTTACTGGGAACGGGGTGAACAAATAATCTTCCTTTAAATGAAATTGTCAAAAACGACCTTCGTTGGGGTCCTTTCCAATGACCGGGAGGAGGTACTCACGAAAGTCCTGGAACTGAATTCGGCATGCAATGCCAGCCGCGACTGCTACGTTCTCAAAAAGCGGGACTGAAGCCGGCTCGCGTCTATTCTTCACAAAGCATCTTTGAATTTGTCGCTGATGGTTTGGCGCTTGGAATCTGCGCTCCTGATTGGCTGCAAGGCTCCATATGGGGTTCAGTGTCCCATTCACAAACCTCTACAGCCTAGCAGCGTGTGGGAATTCTCCTGCCAGCCAATCGCCGATTTGCTGGTATTCTAAAGCCGGGTGGGCAGATTTCGATTCTTCTAAGAGGCATGCGCCAACCTGGCACCCCCGCCTCTTAGCATATCAAGCCCACCTGCTGCAGGCTCTGCAGAGTCTGGGGCAGGGCAAATGGTGGCCGGATAGCCCTATGTTATCCCAGGACGGAGGTACTCAAGTATAACTGCAGTACTCCTCCTGTTCTAACACCTTGGCATCCCTGAGGTTTTCAAGCCCGGACTCCGCACAGACCCATAGACACCAAGCTTGGTAGCCATCTGGTTCCTCGGAACCCAGGACTCAGAAATCCCACAGTTCATTGACAGGTTATCAATACATATACCTATTAAATATAACTCTTTAATAAAATATACTATGTCCAGTATCTTGTGTGTTAAAAGTCCCTGTTCTGGTGTTAGGGATGGAATAAGGGGATATACTGCCTACACTTACTAGCCTCATCCCTGCCACAATATAGAAATTACTTTAAACATTTACACACGAAAACCACTCACAGCTTTATCAGATAGCTGGAGCATCCCCTGAACCCCTATATTAGGCTCAGGGTACCTGGGCATGTACCTGGGCATCCCCCCTTATACTAGGGACCCCCTGTATGTTGCAGATATACATTAACCACTTCATGCCCCATTTACCTTGTCTGGATCATGCTGCAGCAGGAATCCTGGCGGTGAGTCGCAAGAACGTTTTCAGGGTAGGAGTTTGCCCGAAGCAATGTGCTCTGATATATCCGAGAATCTTACTTGATTCCCGGATACATTTTTGGGGTATCCTGTAACTTTGGAAACTCTCTACATAGCCACATTCTGTAAAGACTTTCTCCGGCAAACCAACCCTGAAACTTACAGCCTAGAAATCTCCTGGTCCCAGCATCCCGACAAAGGCAAAACACAGAAAAATCTTTAATGTCGCATAATTTGCACACAGTCACAACAATGCATTTCCGATATCTAGGTCAAACAGTTGACAATCTAGGACCTCCGAACACGGATCAGGGGTAACCAAGTGGGCTTAACCTTTATTAGTGAGCCAGGTTACCCCTTCACCGTCCCAGTCTGTGAGCATGGTAATGCTGATGGACTCTCCCGACAGGACATCCCTAGTGAGCCTAAAACCTCAAGAGCGCCCAGGCTTGCGGAGCCACCTGATGTGGTAACTGCCACACAGCCTTCATCTTGAGGGGGGTGGTGTGATGGTGAGGGGGTAACCAGGCTCACTAATAAAGGTTAAGCCTGTTTGGTTATCTCTGATCCATATTTTGGGGTTCTAGAGTGTCATCTCTTGAAATAAACTGTGTGGATGAAACCTCCTATGGCGCTGAGGGAAGAATGGACGTTGATTCTTGTGTAACAGTTCTTTTCTTTGAGCTGAAAAAACCTCAGAAAAGGAAGACAAAAAAAGGCAAAAAAACACTGCAATAGTGTATTACCCAGGGACATACTATGGTATACAAATTGAGAGCATTTATTAAAAATAAAACAATTATGACATGGAATATGAAACAATTAATAGATCAATCGGATAAGAAATATAAAACTTCCAAGCGCTTGTGCTAAAGGAAGATATGCTGCTCCGCCGTGGTAAAATTGAAATCCTACTCACCGGACATGAGTAGGACATGTGCAAGGGTTTAGGGTCTTTTCCTCCAGAAGACACCGCTCGCTGTGGGGTGCGTCCGTCTGTTGATGCGGGGGGACCGGCTTCAATACTCGTGGACTCGTGGATTACTTGCCGCCAGAGTTCGCTCGATCGTCTCCTCCGATTACGTCACTGCCTGGATTTCAGAGCTACGGTGTCCCTGAGTGGCCAAAAACCTTTCCAACGCGTTTCGAAACTCCTATTAATGGGTCTCTTCGTCAGGGATGGTTGCTACATGGGATTATGCTTCTATTTATACCCCAGAAAGTTCAAATGGGATAGTTGATGTAATTGTCTTTTGGGTACACCCTAATTAAAGTCCTCCATTTTGGGAATACAAATATATCAATTGCATTACATTAAACATTTGTTATACATTGAACAGCTATAGACAGATAACATGAAACATAGAATTTCAAATCTTATTATAGGTGAAGCTTAATAAAAATCATATTGATAGATGAAGCGCAATAAAATCAATGAATGTTATATACATATACATTATTATAACAAGTAATTACTCTCATTCATGCTTAGACCCAGGGACATGTGTTTATGATAGGACTTCAATCCATTGATTGGTAAATTAGTAAGCTCATTTAGAACTAATGTTCAAATGGAAGTTCTTCCTTATATAAAACTATATGTCCCTAACGTCAGCATGGATAGAATAACAATACCAATACAAAACATATGCAAAAAGACACACAGATATGCATATATTAAAGATGATAAAATACTCAGACCATATTAGGTATAGTTAGCACCAGAAACTTGATGGTCAACAAGCACTTGTGTACATGTAGTAAGCTAATTATTGAGAAACTGATTACTTAGAGAGACATATTTCGAGAGACTGAGAACACAAAAGAACGAAATATACAAAATTTGAGTGATATTATGGTATCAATATTTAAAGTGACAATGTGAATTAATATTTAATTATTTTTGTTATTAACTTTTATATATAGAACAATGATAATTTATTTCAATTAAATCTCATAATGTGATAAACATGTAAGTACATATTATAGTGAAAATTAATTTTATATGTGTTATATTAATTGTGATAATAGATATAATAAATCAATTTTTTAGTGAATAAATTTCCTTAATGTTGGGCAAGTTATCACTCAATGGCTGACATTGCCGGCAGACAAGGACAAGGGCATATTGATCCCTATTTAAGGAAGGCTGACAGATCAAATTCAACATTTAAACCTAGGGGACTAAGCGTTTTTAATTCAAAAATCCAATAGGATTCCCTTCTAGAAATAATGTTTATTTTATCGCCCCCCCTTTTACAGAATGTGGGACATTCTATGGCATGACACTTCAGTCCTGCTGGACTTTGTGCGTGTTTCAATTTGAAGTGGAGAGAAACATTATGAAATTATGAAAAGAAGCCTCTTTTGATATTATATATGTGCTCTCCAAGTCTTCTTTGTAATGTTCTGCCCGTGCGGCCCACATATTGTAGACCGCACGGACATTCAAGCAGATATATTACAAATTGGCTATGACAATTTATTAAAGTTCTGATTGGATATTCTTTGTGTGTAATGTTGGAAGAGAACTTTTGAGTCTTAATACTATGTTGACATGCTGTGCACTTGGCACATGGAAAGTATCCTTTGATTATGTCTCTTGTATTCTTTATATTTCTACTAAAAGGGCAACTGGGGGACAGTTTAGTTTTTAGATTATTTGCTTTTCTGAAGTATATTTCTGGTTTTTCTTTCAGAAATCCTTTCAAGATGTCATCTTGTCTCAGAAGACCCCAGTGTTTATCAAAAGTTTTAATGATCTGTGGTGCCAATGAACTATACTTTGTAATGAATGCAACAGTCTCTAATTTGTTATTGTTTTTTTCTTTTGGTTTGTATTCCAATAAATCTGACCTGGTCATTGCTTTTACTGTCTCTATGGCATTGTCTAACTGATATTTATTATATTGGCGGTCAACAAACTTCTGTTTTAGTTCTTGTGCCTGTTCGTCAAAGACTAAAGGATCCGAACAATTACGTTTAATTCTGACCAGCTGTCCTTTAGGAATATTTCTAATCCAATTTGGATTGTGATGACTGCTGGCCAGAAGGTAATTGTTGGCTTGCACAGGTTTATAGTATGTTTTTGTTTTTAAAGTGTTGTTTTCTATGTACAGCTGTAGATCCAAAAATTCTATACAGTTTTGACTTTCTTTAAATGTGAATTTAATAAAATAAAAATAAAATAAACATTATTTCTAGAAGGGAATCCTATTGGATTTTTGAATTAAAAACGCTTAGTCCCCTAGGTTTAAATGTTGAATTTGATCTGTCAGCCTTCCTTAAATAGGGATCAATATGCCCTTGTCCTTGTCTGCCGGCAATATCAGCCATTGAGTGATAACTTGCCCAACATTAAGGAAATTTATTCACTAAAAAATTGATTTATTATATCTATTATCACAATTAATTTAACACATATAAAATTAATTTTCACTATAATATGTACTTACATGTTTATCACATTATGAGATTTAATTGAAATAAATTATCATTGTTCTATATATAAAAGTTAATAACAAAAATAATTAAATATTAATTCACATTGTCACTTTAAATATTGATACCATAACATCACTCAAATTTTGCATATTTTGTTATTTTGTGTTCTCAGTCTCTCGAAATATGTCTCTCTAAGTAATCAGTTTCTCAATAATTAGCTTACTACATGTACACAAGTGCTTGTTGACCATCAAGTTTCTGGTGCTAACTATACCTAATATGGTCTGAGTATTTTATCATCTTTAATATATGCATATCTGTGTGTCTTTTTGCATATGTTTTGTATTGGTATTGTTATTCTATCCATGCTGACATTAGGGACATATAGTTTTATATAAGGAAGAACTTCCATTTGAACATTAGTTCTAAATGAGCTTACTAATTTACCAATCAATGGATTGAAGTCCTATCATAAACACATGTCCCTGGGTCTAAGCATGAATGAGAGTAATTACTTGTTATAATAATGTATATGTATATAACATTCATTGATTTTATTGCGCTTCATCTATCAATATGATTTTTATTAAGCTTCACCTATAATAATTGAATAATATAATTGAAATTCTATGTTTCATGTTATCTGTCTATAGCTGTTCAATGTATAACAAATGTTTAATGTAATGCAATTGATATATTTGTATTCCCAAAACGGAGGACTTTAATTAGGGTGTACCCAAAAGACAATTACATCAACTATCCCATTTGAACTTTCTGGGGTATAAATAGAAGCATAATCCCATGTAGCAACCATCCCTGACGAAGAGACCCATTAATAGGAGTTTCGAAACGCATTGGAAAGGTTTTTGGCCACTCAGGGACACCGTAGCTCTGAAATCCAGGCGGTGACGTCATCGGAGGAGACGATCGAGCGAACTCTGGTGGCAAGTAATCCACGAGTCCATGAGTATTGAAGCCGGTCCCCCCGCATCAACAGACGGACGCACCCCACAGCGAGCGGTGTCTTCTGGAGGAAAAGACCCTAAACCCTTGCACATGTCCTACTCATGTCCGGTGAGTAGGATTTCAATTTTACCACGGCGGAGCAGCATATCTTCCTTTAGCACAAGCGCTTGGAAGTTTTATATTTCTTATCCGATTGATCTATTAATTGTTTCATATTCCATGTCATAATTGTTTTATTTTTAATAAATGCTCTCAATTTGTATACCATAGTATGTCCCTGGGTAATACACTATTGCAGTGTTTTTTGCCTTTTTTTGTCTTCCTTTTCTGAGGTTTTTTCAGCTCAAAGAAAAGAACTGTTGCACAAGAATCAACGTCCATTCTTCCCTCAGCGCCATAGGAGGTTTCATCCACACAGACTTCATATCTGGTTGGGAGATACCAGATCAACCTTTCAGGCTGCTCAAGGACTACCTTACCAACTCTGTATCACAGGTTAAATTGTATTACCGTATATTGTTCGCACTAGCGCTATTCACACTTATTTTTTCACCACTCTTGAAATAAACTGTTGTATATGCATAACCTGTAATTGTGCAACAATAAAGATTTTTTGTGTTTTTCCCTATCCAGGAATGCCAGACTGCAGGGATTGCTAGGCTATGAGTTTCAAGGGGGGGGGGGGGGGTTGCGAAGAAAGTGTTGTCAGAATGTGTCTACTGTAGGTAGTCGGGGTCCAGAGTTGCTGGATACCTGAAAAATTTATCCAGGAATCTTGCTTGATTCCTGGATACATATAGGCACATTGTCCCGGGAAAATCTCCCCTTGAAAAACACTTGCACGGCTCACCGCTAGGGTTCCCTGCTTCAGCATAGCCGGGGAATGTAAAATGCGCATAGGGGTGCAAAGTATCCCTGTAACAATGAGGGGTCCCTAGGTTAAGGGGGATACCCAGTTAATGTCTAGTGAACTCAGAACCAGTATATTAGTTCTGAGGTGCTCCAATCATATATAAGGTTGTGAGGGGATTTTGAAGTGCAGTCCAAGTCTATTTTATAGTTTGTGGGGAATATGGCTAGTAAGAAATAAAGTGCAGCTTTTTATTCTATTCCCCATACCAGAAGACTTAGGGGGCTATGCACTAAGCAATGAGCTTTTGCGCCAGGCTGAAAAAAAATTGCACGTCCGTTCAAAAAAGTTAAGCCGGAGGCGCGATTCACTAAGGCCTTGAGCCCATTTTCTATCGGACGTGCCAAAAACTGGCCTATCATGCGTGCTATTTATTTTCCCTCTGCTAGCGCACTGAAACTTCACGTCCAATAGCTGATAGAAAAAAAAAGCCGCCTGTAACATTTGCATGGAGATTCTGCATCTCCATGCACAGCTGTTACAGGCGATCGTGCATGAACAATATTCATTTTAAAAATAGTGTAGATGAGCAGGGGGTCTCCGGAGCTGAACAGCATTGGTTTCAGGTCCAGGGACCCCCTACTTCAGGAGATACAGGCCCCGTTATGGGGTGCCGGTATCCCCTGCACTTTTAAAGCTTCCGCGTCACGTGACCGGGACATTTAAATTCTGCAGGGGACACCGGCACCCCATAACGGGGCCTGTATCTCCTGAAGTAAGGGGGCCCCGAGGCTGAAACCAATTCGGTTCAGCTCTGGAGACCCACTACACATCTACACTACTGTCAAAACACACACAACAATAACCAATAATTCATTACCGTAGCGACTATCCGCTATGGTAATGAAGCTGCATTAATGTACATTTTAATAATAGTGTGCGTGACCAGGGGGTCTCCTGAGCGGAACCGCATTGATTTCTAGCTCAGAGACCCCCTGCTTCCCGAGTTACAGGCCCCGGTATGGGGCATCGGATGCCAGTGTCGTCGCCATCTTTATAACGTCCAAGACGCGACATGGACGCTATAAAGATGGCGGCGACAATGGCACTGATGCCCCAAACCGGGGCCTGTAACTCAGGAAGCAGGGGGTCTCTAAGC
>NC_134485.1:122875056-122877556 GCF_040206685.1 Ascaphus truei | reverse complement strand
AAGTACATGGTGACTTAGTGTCGACCCGCTAAAATCTCCCCTTGAAAAACACTTGCACGGCTCACCGCTAGGGTTCCCTGCTTCAGCATAGCCGGGGAATGTAAAATGCGCATAGGGGTGCAAAGTATCCCTGTAACAATGAGGGGTCCCTAGGTTAAGGGGGATACCCAGTTAATGTCTAGTGAACTCAGAACCAGTATATTAGTTCTGAGGTGCTCCAATCATATATAAGGTTGTGAGGGGATTTTGAAGTGCAGTCCAAGTCTATTTTATAGTTTGTGGGGAATATGGCTAGTAAGAAATAAAGTGCTGCTTTTTATTCTATTCCCCATACCAGAAGACTTAGGGGGCTATGCACTAAGCAATGAGCTTTTGCGCCAAGTTGAAAAAAAATTGCACGTCCGTTCAAAAAAGTTAAGCCGGAGGCGCAATTCACTAAGGCCTTGAGCCCATTTTCTATCGGACGTGCCAAAAACTGGCCTACAGTATCATGCGTGCTATTTATTTTCCCTCTGCTAGCGCACTGAAACTTCACGTCCAATAGCTGATAGAAAAAAAAAGCCGCCTGTAACATTTGCATGGAGATTCTGCATCTCCATGCACGGCTGTTACAGGCGATCGTGCATGAACAATATTCATTTTAAAAATAGTGTAGATGAGCAGGGGGTCTCCGGAGCTGAACAGCATTGGTTTCAGGTCCAGGGACCCCCTACTTCAGGAGATACTGGCCCCGTTATGGGGTGCCGGTATCCCCTGCACTTTTAAAGCTTCCGCGTCACGTGACCGGGACATTTAAATTCTGCAGGGGACACCGGCACCCCATAACGGGGCCTGTATCTCCTGAAGTAAGGGGGCCCCGAGGCTGAAACCAATTCGGTTCAGCTCTGGAGACCCACTACACATCTACACTACTGTCAAAACACACACACAACAATAACCAATAATTCATTACCGTAGCGACTATCCGCTATGGTAATGAAGCTGCATTAATGTACATTTTAATAATAGTGTGCGTGACCAGGGGGTCTCCTGAGCGGAACCGCATTGATTTCTAGCTCAGAGACCCCCTGCTTCCCGAGTTACAGGCCCCGGTATGGGGCATCGGATGCCAGTGTCGTCGCCATCTTTATAGCATCCAAGACGCGACATGGACGCTATAAAGATGGCGGCGACAATGGCACTGATGCCCCAAACCGGGGCCTGTAACTCAGGAAGCAGGGGGTCTCTAAGCCAGAAATCAGTGCGGTTCAGTTCAGGGGACCCCCTGCTCCTGCACACAATTAATAAAAATACATTAAAGCAGCTTCATTATCTTAGCGGCTATCCGCTAAGGCAGCGGTGCGCAAACTGGGGGGCGCGACCCCCAGGGGGGGCGCGAGACTGCCGACAGGGGGGCGCACTTCTCGAAGGCACTTAAATTAAGTGCCGGGGGAGCTGCAGGGCCTCTGTAAACCTAACTTACCATGGCTCCGGCGGCTTCCTCCCTGCGTCGCCATGGCAACACGGCGTCAAAATGACGCTGCGAGGTCATGTGACGTCACGTTGCTATGGCAACGTGACTTCATTACGCCGGTGCGCGGGTAAGTTGGGGTTGGGGGGGGCGCGGGAGTGAGGGGACAGCCGGCAGGGGGGCGCAGGGAAAAAAGTTTGCGCCCCTCTGCGCTAAGGCAATGAAGGGTTAAGGCACAATAGCATGTTTATTGGGGACAATTGCCCCCAATAAACATTGCAATATACAACACACATCCGCGCCCCCCCTAAAACATACAATTCAGTAATGGGCAAAATTACTATTATCCACATACAGTATGGATAATAATGCATTTGCCCATTTTAAATACATTAATCACAATAAATCCAGTAAATACATATTACAATTACCTTTTCCAGGCACCTAAGATGAAGGCCGTCTTCATCCTCATCTTCATCATGCCCATGTCCCCTCCGATGCTGCAAAACATACAAAAGAATACAAATAGCCAATGTAATGTCCCCTAACCCCTTAATTACCGTAGCGGATAATAACCGCGATAGTAATTAAGGGGTGAACCCATCCTGCCCCGATACCAACCCTTCAACTATTCATTTGTACAGTGGGTATTTATATATATATATATATATATATATATATATATATATATATAGTGGTTGACAAATCACCAAAAAATCTACTCGCCACACAAAAAAATCTACTCGCCACCTAGTACCAAACGTGTGCTGCTTGGGCCAATATTTACTCGCCCGGGGGTTAAATCCACTCGCCCGGGGTGAGCAAATGTATAGGTTTGTCGAACACTGTATATATACACACACACACAACACCAATATACAAATAAATGGTTAAGGATTACACAAACATGCAGAAATAAAAACATGAAATAACAATCAGAAAAGCAGCTCATTGCATCTGAAAATTAAACCAGCTCATAGAGAAATACATTCTATCTCATCTCACAACACACCAGCACCTAGACAAATGAATATACTGTATCCCAAATTT